>NC_140214.1:42792622-42982622 GCF_951802725.1 Rutilus rutilus | reverse complement strand
AGACACACACACACACACACACACACACACACACACACCTCATTCATCCACATCTCGTTCCTCCCTCTCATTGTCGCTATCATAGGAGCGCATGCACACGTGATGCTGATCGCACATGGACATTCATCCATCTCTCCACTCTCCCTTCCATATCCATTTCCCGGTCATTTCACCCACTTATACTGCACTGTCTTGTCGTTTCGTCCTCGTGTTGTGTGTCTGTGAGGGCGTAGTCAGTCTTCCAGTGGGAAAGACCGACCGATCGAGCGGCGGCCGCTGATGACATCACGGCCGGGTCGCGCCGGCGCATCGCAACCGGAAGCTGACGAAACCATTGTCTAGTGTGAATAGGTGTTCGTCTGTGTATTTAAATGCAAAGATTGTGTTGTGTACTATGTGTGAATGGATGTTGTGTTTATTATTAATATACATATATATTTAGAAATGGATTATTATTGATTATCAAATACAGTGGTGTGAAAAAGTGTTTGCCCCCTTGGTAAATATGATCAAATATGGCTGTAAAAAATAAATCTGCATTTTTAATCCTTTTGATATTTTATTTAAAAAATGTGCAAAAATCTAACCTTTCATTGAAGTAAAATAATTGAAAGTGGGGGGAAAATCACATTATGAAATAAATGTAGAACCCATCCCGTTTGAAGTTCCAGTAGTGTCAGATACTTTTCAAATGTTCTATGGTCAGATGAAACAAAAACATTAGCTTTTTTGGCAGCAAACACTTAAGATGGGTTTGGTGCACACAGGGATAAAAAAGTACCCCATGTGTAAAATGAAATACTCTGCTGTATCTTTAATGCTGTGGGCCTAATTTTCTGCCAGAGGTCCTGGACATCTTGTTCAGATACATAGCATCACAGATTCGATCAAATACCAACAGATAAAAAATCTAAACCTGACAGCCTGTGCTAGAAATCTTATAACGGAGAACAGGATGGAGAGATTCTGTATGGAGGAATGGTCTCTGATCTCTTGTCAGGTGTTCTCCAAACTCATCAGGCATTATAGGAGAAAACTCAGAGCTGTTATCTTGGAAAGAAGAGGTTGCAAAAAGTATTTAATAAAAGGGGGCAAACAATTGTTCCCAACGTGTTTTGGAGAAAAACATTTATTTCATAATGTGATTTTCCCCCCACTTACAATTCTTTTACTTCATTTTTTAAATAAAATATCAAAAGGATTAAAAATGCAGATTTATTTCTTACAGCCATATTTGATCATATTTACCAAGGGGGCAAACACTTTTTCACACCACTGTAGATGAAGTATTTGTATGTGTATTAAATGTAATATGTACCCATGGCCACAGGAACTAGGGCTGCTGACAGCATGAGAATTTAAAATGATATGACTTGAAATAAAGTTTTTGTTTTTCAAAAGGTTTTTAATTTTCCACCTTTATTCATAAAATTGTTCAAAATATAATTTAGTTTTTATATGATGTCAAATCTGCAGAGTGTGGAACTGAGAAAAATGACTTTAAAGATTTTTAGTTGTCCCGCCAAATGAATTATAGGTAGGACACTGGAAATCTGGCAAATAGATGTTTTAGTAATGACAATTATATACATAAAACAATCTTGAGCTCAAACTTGACTTTTGACCACTATTGTAAAGCTACTGTACTCTGCCTTTGTATTGTCGGCAAAAAGTGAGAATTCATGCCAAGGCAAAAGGCAGTAACTTCCACATTATTAATATTTGGTGGCTGATCAGCATTAACAAAATCATTATAGTAATACCTGTGTAAAATCTAGTGATCATGGCATTTATTTTGTATGATTTACAGTTATTTATAGCCATCTACTTATTGCTATCCTGGGCTTTGGTTGCATTCTGATGGCATTATTAATACATTTGACATGACAAAATACCTCCATAGATATATTAGTCCAGCGTCGGCTCGACCGTGTTCAGGGCGGTGCTGAAGGCGCCGGCGAAGTTTTGGCACTCTGCCAGCTAGACGCATGAGTGTTTCAACCAGGTCCAGTACCCGAACTGGGTGAGGCGGGGCTTTAGTTCTTGGTTGTATTCATCTGCTACGGCATGTGTAACATTTTTCTGTCAACTCTGCATAATCCTTAGCGATCGATATCGCACAAATCAGTTATTCTCTCGTGCAGGGGCTGCTTCACTGCGTTATGTGAGAAAGTGCTGTTCTTTATAAGAGAAGCTCTTCAGAAATAGTGGACATTGCATTTATTAGCACTCATGGGATATTATAAAAAATTATCCAAACTATAATAGCCTATAATAGCCTAGCCTACATATTTTAAAATTGTATCATATATTGCTGCCACAATAACCATTTCAAATGTTTACGTGCTTTCTTCTCTTTCCCATTTCTGTTCGCTGAGGCGGAGCTGTGATGAAATATTGTTCTTGTAAATACTTTCCAGCATTCAGTAATAAAACTGTACATCGTACATACGGTGCTCGGCAGTGATCAAAAAGGATTTAAACAGTGAATTTTGAATCTCTTCTTGTAAACCGTGGATTTGGAAGGCATTAAAATCACCGACTTACCCCTGTACATGTTGAAAATACCGTACGACCATGAGAGAAACAATTGCCGTCTGAATAGGGCTCAACTGGCAGTGCTTTCACTGGCCTTTGAAAGCTTTTAGCACAACTATTCGCTGTATCGCTGCCATAGTTTCAGCAAACTCCCCACCACAATTATTCCCTTTAAATATGGACTGCATTTATATAGCGCTTTCACAGACCTATGGCCACCAAAGCGCTTTACATATAGCCTCACATTCACCCATTCACTCACTCATTCATACACCGACGGCGGTGTCAGCCATGCAAGGCGCCATCCAGCTCATGGGGAGCAGCTGTGTCTTGCTCATGGACACCTCGACATTTGGTCAGGTGGAACCGGGGATTGAACCACCAACCTTCCGGTTTGTAGACAACCTACATGAACCACTGAGCCACTGCCGCCCCAAATAGACTCCTGAGCCTTTACTGCATATTGGTTTGCCAGCTGATGTACCTTTGGATAATGTAATTAAAAAGCTAACAACAATCAGTGTAATGACTATTTTATTCTTTGCATGAAAACACTTGAATTAGCCTGTTGCACTGGGTGTATTACAACTTATATTCGTCTAGACGGTCAACAGTGATAAGGTGAAGCTAAGAGTGGTTCAGACCAACCTTCCGAACGCATTGATTTAATGCAATATGTGTTGTTAAATGCGTAGTTTATTCCAAGCGCGCTGTATCTTTTTTCTGGGCTTGAGCGATGCTCAATTCACAAATGAATCACTCTTTTGAGTCGATTCTGTTCAAAGACTTCATCAAACAACAAGTTAGATCTGTCTAAATCGGTTCTCGAATCAGTTTGAATGATCTGTTCAGTTCCTGCACGCACTGAATCGTCTGAAGTGATTTCAATTCACACTCGACTCGGAGTCGTAACAGGAAGATTTAAGAACACCAAGAGCGTTGGATGAAGTGGCCGTGGACCTACAGTACAGTCAAGTGAGAGCAAATCTGCAAATGCATCATATTTTTGCCAGCGATGAAGATCTTTATTAGTTGATCATCTTCGTAAGCTGTCTGTGAATGAATGATTCCACAGGACGATATTCGATTTCATTTCACTCAGGTAGGCTAATACATTTTACAACCAAACAGATTATTACGCCACTAAAGCACTACTAGAAAGTATGACATTACCCGTTTTTTGGACATATACATTAATTTATACATTAAATAAGCTACCATTGTTCACAGTTTATGAACACCCGCCATCCCGCGGTAGTGTGTGTGTATTGTTGCGCAGTGGCGTGCGAACTCGACTTGAAAACGAATGCCTTTGCCTGCCGTAGACACAGTTAACCAGTTTAAACATGCTTGCAGAAATATACATTTGATTATATTTTGGAGAACAGACAGAAGAAGATCCGTCGATGTACTTTTGTTTGTTTTTTTGTGTTCAGATGTTAAAGGCACACTATGTAGAAATTGTGTTTTTGTCAAACAGCGACCCCTAGAGTCGCTGTGGAATACTTGCACTGTCGTAAATATCCGATTTACACTATTCCACTATTACACTACCGATCTACACTATATAGCTCGTTTACACTATTTACAACCTCTACGTTAGGCTTATTTATGTCCTGATAATTATGTGAGATATTGAAAACTGTTCTCATGATAATCGCAGGAATCAACGTCAACAGCGTCGTCTGATATCCCTCAGGACTACGTGATAAATACACCTCACAACACCTGAGTTCAGCTGGCAAACTAGTTCGTGAGGCAAGCTAGGCAATAAAACATAATGCAGAAAACACGTAAGAGAAACGAGTGTTTGTTAGCAAGTCTGTTAACAGCTCTGATCAGGGCCTGAAGTTAACTTTTTTGACCACCCGCCACAGTGACTTTTTACCAGCCATTTTTTTTTTTTTTTTTTTTTTTTGCCTCATAAAAGGTGAAAAAAAAGGAATTGCACAAACATTTGTTCTTTAACTTGTACGAATACACATTTAAGTGCTGTCAAGTTATTAACGAGATCCATACAAGTAATAATAACTCTTAGAATACAGATATAGATGTAAACAAATCACACGCGGCTGTGTTGATGGCTGGGCAGCTGTTAGTTACAGCGTTCAGGAACCGTTAAGCAGAACTAAATTAATATTGTTATTACTGGTAAAGTTACCGGGTAGGCTACCGGACATTTGGACACAACATCTGTGCAACTGTCATTGTACTGTAGCCTATGTCAGCGTTGCATTATCTCATCTCATCTCATCTCACCAACAGTTTAATACAACTCACACATTCAAACGTAGTCAGAGAAGACGCATCTTTCTCTCCGATCACATACGTTCCGAAACACTCAAACTGCGCTGCTTTCACAGATGCTTTCTTTACTCCAGTAATGTGCCGCCACATTTTTAGCTAAAATCCAACGAAACATACAACTTCGTTTGAATGTCAAAGAACAGTTGCAAAAAAAAAACACAACAACAACAACAAAAAAACCTTCGCCCCTTTAGTTACTGTTGCTATGTCCGACAAGCTACACCGTGCTCACGCCAAACCATGATCTCACGCAATGAAAAACACATCGCGCAGCAGAGAGGACACTGACAACACGCTGACAGACAAGACAGTGGTTACTTTTGATATTAAACAAAGTCTCAACGTTAAAATTTGGTCATTTTTAAAGAAATTTAGACAATACCGTTTTGTGGCTCTGTAATGTATCTTGACAGATCGCTGTGGTGCCTCAAGTTAAAGCTGCTCGTGAACCGATCATCTCTTCCTTCTAGTTAATTTATAGCATCAAATAAACATGAATGAACATAAGAAGGAATGTAGTGTTAAATGCCAGTAGGCTTACTCAGTAGACTCCGTTTTTTCAAGTTCAAATCCTCCAACGTTGAACTCTCCTGACTGCTTTGTCGGACAAAAAAAAAAAAAGGCGATTGGCCAGATCGCCTGTCAATCAAACTCCCCGCGAAGGGGAGGTAGATTGACAGTGTTACCCGCCAATTGCAGAATTCACCCGCATTTGGCGTGTGGTCGGGTGTTAATTTCAGGCCCGATTCATAAACGATTCTTTGGAACAGCAAATCATTTCCAACTTCATGCAGGCCTAATTGAGGCTACCTTTAAAATCACTGAACATCAGTAGGCCTAACCACAAGTCAACAAAACATGCTTTAACTTGTGCAATCGGCGCCAGAGCCACCGCCGACGACACCTGACGGCTGAAATCGGCACGGTGTGTCTGGGCTTTAAGAGCACATTTGAAGGAGATGCACATCATCTCAAACAAAATCAGCAGTGGTGGAAAGAGTACTGAAAAAACATACTCAAGTAAAAGTACCATTACATTCCAAAAAATGTAGTGTGAGTAGAGTAAAAAGTACTTGTCCAAAAAAACTACTTGAGTAAGAGTAAAAAAGTAGCTTATTTAAAAGTACTCATGAGTAGTGAGTAGCGAGTACTGAGCTGCGGATTCTACCCCCTTATAATAAACACTGTGCACTAAAATTAATAATAAAAAAATTATAAAAAAATGCACTTACTGTAATTCACATTATATTTTGTTATTTGTCAGAAAGATTGAAGAATATCTATCATCCATCTTTTTAAAATGCATCAAATCAGTAAACTCATCACCTTAAAATTAGGTGTAAGGCCACTGAGCCTGAGCATGCACATAAAATATAAATATTCATAACTGTGCAAAGAATTCAAAAACCTTTAGAAACTCATATGATAGTTCAGCATCACACACCATGAGATGAGTTAAATAGAGAGATTAAAAAATACCCAATTTCTCTCCAAAACGGTACCAGTTTTAGTGTTTTGATAAATGAGAATCACTAATATTATCAGATTAGCTCACCTAATGCACTGGAAAAGGCTAAGATAGTGAGCTAACACTGTAATTCCATGCTATTAAATATGTTACAATCTAAAAGTAAATGCACATTGTTCTAGAAGGGTGGCATCATCCCTTACATTTTACACAGCTACATTTACTCATATTGTAATGCTGATAATATAATTTCTAAGGAAAATTGTGCATTAAATAGGGAAGTTATATCCGGGAAACTTTTACAAAAGAAACACACACACACACACACACACGTCTCTTTGTAGTCTCGGCGAAGCTGTTTTATCAGCAGCATCCACACACAAAAAAAACTAAAGTTGAACATGAAAAATGTTTTTGCGCAAGTGCACTTGCCAAATGAAGACGGATTGTATAAAATGGATCAATACAATTTTTTAAAAAACTTTGTTTATTAACGAGCTGTAGTCACGCACTGACAGAAATGCAGTTTAAGTTAACGCCATGGTTCACAAGGTGCACTGATACTGAATCTGGCGGCGAGATGAGCGCGAGACGCGGCAGAGCACAGATCGTGACGCGCGTCTCTATATAATGAGATTGTGAAGTAAATGGGAGCGGGAATTCACCACATTATGAACTCGTCACGCAATTATAATTATTATTAAAAAATGTAATCATATTAAATCGTATATATTCCACCCCATACCCGCTACAATTGAGAATCACTTTAAACATGCAGACGCCTGTTGAGACAATTTGATGTATATTCCACACAACAAAACAATATACAATAAGATTCGTTAACAACGTAGGCTACCTCCTGGTGTTCTTCTAAAATGAATGCGAGCCACAAATCCGTGAGTAACGTTACAGTTTACAAACCCGTGGGAACGGATTGTGAAAGGGCCACGGTTTATGAATTTGTGGGTTCAGATTGCAAAAACTGAAGGCATGGTTTAAGTCTGAGAGCGCGGATTAGAAGCTCGTGGGTACGGTTTATTAATCCGTGGGCACGATTTGTTAAACTGAACAGTTTGAGAATTCATGAGTAGCTACTGTTTATAAACTGAGCGGACGGATTGCAAAACCATCGTCACGGATTGTTTTTTTTTTACTCACACAGGTGACTTCCCGGGCTCCGTATCCTCCCTTAATGCTGACTTCTGTTGACTTGGACAAGAGAACGACGCATTTTAAAGCTAATACTGGCATACATGAGTCATATCTTTTGATCATACATGAGTGTCGAGGCACTGTTGTCTCAGGTGTGGGTTTTAAGAGTTTGAAGATGGTTTAGGTGTATTTAAGACTCCTCAGAGTCTGTGGGTCTTTATCTGTGAGTAGGTATTTTGCATATTCTGTATTAATAATTATTTGTGTTTATTATATTTTAATATTTCATTGTTTGTGCAGCACTAGGTAAACATTGTTGCGCTATTATGTGCTTTATAAATAAACTGAAATTGAAATTGAAAATTGAAAGAACAATGGAAAATTCGTAAAGGTTTCATAGCTTCATGAAGCGTGTTTCGAAAGCTCCCGTCACTGCACCAAACATTTTACATTTTGTGAAATACAAACATTGAACTGAAAGCAGTTCTGATTCTGATGTCATCAAAAAACATTGTTCTGCCTCTACAGAAACGGAAATAATTATTGACCCATGATCAAACTGTCTTAATCAAATATTTAAAGCTTGATATCACGTTTTAATTGTGTGTTTTTAATTCGCCGTTTAATTGTATTACTTTAAATTGTTGTGGCTCTGTGTGACGCTGAGGGAAACATTTTTTTTTTGAAGTGATATTATAAATAAATGAGCAATACTCACGTCAGTGTGTTGAGTTGACAGTGTTTATCCTGCAGTAGAGCAGCGATCTGATTCACTCGTGTGTCTCCTAGTTCATGTCCTCTCAGATTCAGCTCTCTCTGGAGTAACGGGTTTTCACCCACAACTCTATTCACATACTGACAGGCTTCCTCTGCAGCAGGACTCACAAACCTGCAGAAGAGGCAATTCAGTTCTCAAATAAATGTCCAGCTTATTATATAACTAAAATAATATATTAGTTATGAATATTTAGTCTGCATATAGCTAATTTAGTTAATTATTAGATCCCGTCTCACCTCAGTGTCTTCAGTTGACAGTCTGGATCCTGCAGTAAATCATTGAGCTGCTTCACTCCTGATTGTCCAGGATCATTTCCTGTGAGATCCAGCTCTATCAGGTGTGAAGGGTTTGATCTCAGAGCTGAAGCCAGAGCTTTATAACCTTCTTCTGTCACACTGCAGTTAGAGAGTCTAGAACAGAGAGGAACACATTCAGCTGATTAATCAGTTAAACCTGAACAATATAAATCTGAATGATCGCTCTTCCAGTCGCCTCTACAATAAGGAAGCCCCTCTTTCTGGTGGTCTACGGCACATTCAGTGGTGTTTCACTGGCGTATTGCATGGATAAGTGCAGCGATTCCCCCCCGGGCGCTTCAGCATAAAGAGCAGTTTCCCTAAAAGAGCAAAACTGATGTTGAGCGTCTTTTTAAAGATCCCTTTCCGTCCGTGTGTTTCTGGATGCAGTTGTTCCCTGTCCTCATCTGATGGCCACGATCTCACATGTCTGGGCCAAGAGTGTGCTGAGATAGTGTTTGTGGATGGTTCATGTCCTCACTGTGAGAACAGGACCATGTTGACACTGCGGTCGTGACTGTCCTTCCTCGTGAAGGCTAGAGTCTCTCTGCTGTTACCCAGCACTGCCTCTGCACAAAGCAGAGCCGCCAATACGGTTAACACTCTAGGAGACCTGAGGCTCACAGTGGGAGTGTTTCCCCGCGGTCCTCCCGCTCCACTGGTCTGTCGAGTGCCGTCGAGCTGCCGGGTGATGGTGAGGGGTGTTTGCTCTTCAAATCAACAATGGAGTTTAAAAAATACGACAGATGGACTGATGATGAGGTTCAGGCTTTATTAAACTTATATGAGGAGGACGAGATCCAGCGGGAACTGGAAAGTCACACACAGTCCTACGTCACCGGACTAATTTGCGTAATCTTCACGGTACTTTAGACAGCGACGGAAACACAGACAGCAACAGGTCTGGGGGAAAAGATCCTGGGACAGATTGTTCTGGGTAATTTCGGTGGAAACGCGGCTTTAGATGATCATCTTATTGAAGAGGTACAGCAGCATTTAGTTTCCAATAGTCTGTTCTGAAACCCAGTCACACTAGTTCTGTGTGCTGGAAGACACTGTTTCTTCTCTTTCATTTTAACTATTTATTTAATGTCTCTCTTCTTTATTCTCTGTTGAAAAGGCAGATTTCTGCATGTACACAATCAGTACATTGTATCAAATGCTGGAAATTAAACAATTACTAACTAGATGAAAAACACATAAAAATGTGAGCAATAGGGAAACCCAGAAGTGCACTGCTATAAACACTGAAACATAAGCCCTGCTGTCTTCAAATAAATAAACTTCAGTCACACTGTAATTGCTGTACAGTATAATGATACTAACTGTAGTTTCTCCAGCTTGAATTGTGGGTTCATCAGTAGATCACTGAGGTTTTTCACTCCAGAGTCTCCTAGTGTATTCACGCTCAGGTCCAGCTCTCTCAGGTGTGACGGGTTTGATCTCAGAGCTGAAGTCACATCAGAACAACCTTCATCTGTCATATCACAGCAGCTTAACCTACATTAGCAGAGAGAGAAGAAAATAAGACAGAAGAAAAGAAAACTCTTTATTCTGTAAAGTCACATCATCTTCATAAGCAAATAAAACAGAGGAAGAGAGATCTTCATCTTTACTTCACCAGATCACAAAATACTAAGTTTGCACAAATACAATGTTAAAGTGTTTTAGTTTAAACTGTTGAAGTGATTTCAAGCATTTTGATTCTTGTATGTGAATGTGACTGACCTCAATCTCTCCAGTTTACAGTGTGAATCCTTCAGTACGGCACATAAGTGCTTCACTCCTGTGTTTCCTAGTTTATTCCCGCTCAGGTCCAGCTCTCTCAGGTGTGACGGGTTTGATTTCAGAGCTGAAGTCAGGATGAGACTCTGTTTCTCTGTAATTCTGCATCTATTCAGACTGAAGACATAAAGAGAAAATGACTTACTGGGTCAAATGTGTTTATGACGGTTGGTTTCAGACACATTGTCTTCTTGCTAAAACGTTGTTAAAACACAAACGACACCTATTTACAATCACAGTAACCTGTGCTGCAACCCAATTCTCATCAAAACAAGCTTTTGTAATAATCATAGACAGTATAAAAACGCATATAATATAGGCTAAATGGATCTAGATGAGCAGGCGGCTGAGAGACAAGTTCAAAGGGACCGTCTGCAAAGTGCAGTATAACCCAAAAACGACTACAGCATCAACTCATAGTCAAAAATACACAATTAACTTCAATGTTACAAACTGTAGTGCCACCCAATTCAGTTTACACATCAATGGTGACCCACTGGTCATACTACACTGCTTTTGCACATTTTATATTATGAAATATATTCAATAAAAATGTAGTTCACACATCACTGCTCTAATGTTGGTTATGGGCCTACAACACTTAGTTTGGGAAGTAATTGCACATAAAAAAAATAAGTAGGCCTATTCTTTACACAAATTATATTGGTACTGTACGCAGCTTTTGCATTATTTACTTGCTGAATTTGATGGCATTACACTGTATAACAGTGTGAAGTTATTTAATATTTTTTCTAAAAAGGGTGAAGTTATTGATTTTTTTTCATAATAAATAATCATAAAAATTATGCATTTTTTTTATCAAACTAAGTAATGTAGTATAACCAGCAGCAGGAGAGCAGTGATGTGTGAACTGAATTTGGTGACAGTACAGTGCGTCACAGTGAAGCTATTGAATATGTTTAATAATAGCCTATAAAATGTGCAGAAGCATTTTGGGATTTGCACTTTGCAGACGGTCCCTTATTTGGACTCTCATTCGTTTGGTTAGAGACAAATTAATATTATAAAGCTTGTTTTGATGAGAATTGGGTTGTAGCTCGTTGTCTAGGTTACTGTGATTGTAAATAGGTGTGGTTTGTGTTTTAACAACGTTTAGCTCAAGAATAGGGAAGTTCGAATAGCCTATGTGAATATTGCCAGCTTCACTGAACTCCTTGAGTGAAGCACTGACCGCATTTCTTTATATTTGAGTCCAAGTTCAAACACTATGAAACGCTCCATTAACGTACGGAGCTCTGAAACACTGCCAGCGGGACATTAAACAGGAAGTGTCTGTCCGAGCTCAAAACAGGTTTGTGGGTTTTACCTGATCTCTGATCAGTTTTATACATTTGTAGACGCTTTAATTAGACATTAGTATAATTAAAAGGAATAATAGTAGTCAGGGGCGGCACTAGGGCTGGGCTAAGGGGGCTTAAGCCCCGAATGTTTATAGTAAAGCCCCTAATATTTTGTTACCTTGTCTTTCTCATAGAGCAAAACAATTAATCAGAAAAACAAATGTGAATAAGACTACAGCTGCCGCGATTACCTAATCATGAAAAGTGCATTTTACAGTTCTATATATATTTTTCCCTCTGCATTAAAGGTACTCACGACGTGCTTTTGCAGCGTTGAGCATTGTAGCCAATCACAGACATGTCGGTTGAACGCATTGGCCAATCAGAGACGTGCAAATGAGTCGCTGTGCTAAAGATGTGTTTTGCGCGAGCTCACCGAGTTCTACACTTTCACAAACCTGTCATTATTATTGGCAATAAACTTAAGATGCAAATAAAAGATTCACTGCAAAATATTTGATATTCTTGATGCTGCTCTGATGTACTCCATTAGGCCTATGTGTAACCCAGACGTTTTTCCTTATTCTTCTTATTCGCGGTTCCATCCTGTGTTCACGTTGTCGCGAGACTTCGTGAAGCATCGCGAGACTTGACAGAGTGTTGCGTCACTTTTCCTTTAAATACGGCCGCGCGCTGTTGTTTGGTATGTGTGTGCGCGAGCCGGTGTGTTACGGCCCATTCACACCGGACGCCGAAGCGACGCCGAAGCGGCGCGGAACGGAGGCCGCTTCCTTTCGGCGCCCATGTTAACCTATGGTGTCGTTCACACCAGACGCGGTGCGCCGCGGCGCGTCGCGGACGGCCCGCGCCGTGAAGCGCCAGTTTCGGCGTCTGGTCTATTTTTTTCGCGAGCCGCGAGTGATCCGCGTCCATTCCGGCAGGAAGTCACACCAAGAAACACGAGACATCCGGTCAATTGTCAAAATATAAGCAATTTTCAAATTAAAATACCGCGAGTATTAACAAAAAGTATTAATACAAGAAGTGTACAAACTTCTTGGTTACAGAAACATGATGTATTCATTTTATGAGGTTACTTACTTACCCATGATGTAAAAAAATAGCTCTGAATAAACAACAACTGAGCAGAAGCTTGTAGACCGCCGCGGAGAATACGCGTCTAGTGTGAACAGGCAGGCGCCGGACCGCGCGTGATTTTCCGTTCCGCGTCGCTTCGGCGTCCTGTGTGAACCAGGGGTTAAGCTGCTGCAGGTAGGCGTTTAGCCGTTCAAACATTTTATTAATTAAACTGCTGGTTTAACTATTATGTATGTCAACCTTTTAGATTGCATCTACCTTTTCAAATGACTGCTGTTGAGTGACTTAATGATACAGGAACTGGTGAGTTTGTCACTGTTTGTTATACGGTGCTGAAAGTGTGTTGTATGTGTATATGGTTTTGTTAGCCGGTGCTGGCGCTGGCTGTGCTTTGATCATACTGAGTCTGACTATATATATACATTTTGTGCCTATTTAAATGAGCAATACATTAATCCTAATATTGTTGAATATTGAATTATGAAGTCAACTACTCTTTGATTCTGAAATGTATTTTGAAGCTATTTATTGATATTTGTCTATTTATAAGAGTACTCTTGCTGATTGTTAAATTATTTATATTGCTATATGCAGTATTTATATTGAATCATGTACATGATGAAACAAACGAACTGAGATTGATTATGATAATATGATGACTTTATTATATTATGATTATGGTGATATAGTTGTGATGCTTGATGTGTGATGTATTAATTGATCCTGTTTTGTACAAGCCAGGTTCTGTGCATTGATGGCGAGCCACTAGGCCCAAACCTGATGCTTCGGAGTGCATGCATCTACCGGTGTGGTACGAGGCACTGCAGCTGCTAATTGGCACTTGCGCGCACACACACACACACACACACACACACACACACACACACACACACACACACACACACACACACACACACACACACACACACACACACACACACACACACACACACACACACACTCTGAGACATTTACACACACACTCTGAGACATTTACACACACTCTGAGACATTTACACACACCTTGGACATTTTACACATCCACACATTGGTACTGATCTTATGAACTGTCCATCATGGACTCCTTGGACTCTGCCTGTCTCGAGGGCTGTGTGTTGTGAACCACTGTGGCTTCAAGCACCTTTTTATGATAGAGAGAATTCTGAGATTGTTGCATGCTCATTAATAACTTTGAACTGAATACTTCTTATGTGCATGTGTAAATATTGTAAATACTTGTTGTCCTATATGTAATACAACTCATAATTGCACTGCAACCTTGACTCTGTGTATCATTGAACTTCACCTTTTCCTCTCTGAGCCAAACTAAGATCTTCTGATACTGGTCTACTATTTTATCTATAATTGCAGCAAATTATATATGCTACATATGCACCGCTCTGTTTGTTGTTAGGAAGACTAAAAGTTCATCATTTTATCATTGTAAAATTGTATCAATGATCATTGTCAAAATGATGAAAGAAGTGAACGAATGCCTGGTAAAATGTAAGTAGATAAACATTTAACATTTTTATTTATTTATTACATTTTGCCTTTTTGAATTGAAAATATGCTATAATGTCCTTTATTCATTTAGAGACAATGCATGCATAATTAAAAATAAAATATTATTTGCAAATAGTTAAAATTATTTCACTAATACAATAAGCCTTTCCTTCTTTTTCTTTATTCCCTGAAATCGCTTTTATAATTAATGAATTCCTTTAAATAAAAATAAACAATTTTAGTTTGGGCTAAAGCCCAGAATATCCACTGACCTTAGTAGTAGTAGTAGTAGGTGGTAGTAGTAGTAGTAGTTAGTAGTAGTAGTAGTTAGTAGTAGTTAGTAGTAGTTAATAGTCTCTTATTGGCCTGTTTAGCTGAGCCATCCATTAAATACACTGACACTGCCTCACGGTGCAGCACTAAAGCAGATGAACTACCTTTTACAAAACTTGTTTGATTGTCTTCTGCTTAAGGAAATACTTTTATTCCTTAATCTGATCATGTTAGTTTATACAATTATTCTTTCTTCATGTTAGTTAACAGGGGATTTACTAATGTTTACAGAAAACTTTTGTATTTAAAAATGTATTAGTAAATTACGGAGCCCCTAAAGGGACATGGTGGTGGAAACATTTTTAGGTTGGGAGAAATTATTTTTTTCAAATCTTTTGCGTTCCCACGCAAAACACTTGTTCAATCTCAGTGAATCTGCATGATTTATGAGTTCACAGAGATCATCGCCCCCCCATTCTGCCGAAGGCATTCAGATTATGTGTGCTACCCAAATAATGACTAAAAGGCTGTTTACACCTGGCCACTTCATGCGTTTTCTCAGATGGGATAGCTATCCGATCGTGAAAAGACCTGGGGCCTCATTTATAACTGTTGCGTACGCACAAAACAGGCCCTGAGAGAGGCGTACGCCACTTCCGACGCATAAGTTGTGATTTATAAAAACAAACTTGACGGGAAAATTTGCGCACCTGCACGCAAACTCTGACCCATGCGTACGAACGTTTTGGAGATGGAGCAGTTTGGCGACACCGATGGTGAGCTGGAGTTAAATGTCTTTTTGGTCACTTTTAGACAGATTTTTTAAAGACATATACAGAAAGATAATACAAAATATAATTTCACTCACCAAGCTTATCACTTGAAGCAAATATCCATCCCTTCTTAAATGTCCGCGCCAGCGAGCGCGTTGGGCCGTTTAGTGAAACTGACGCAAATAACAGTTTAAATAAATAAAATAATGATTTAAACTATGTTTTACTTCTGATATAAACATTTAGATTAAATATGCCATTCAAATTAATGGAGTTAAACACTTAAACATGAAATCATTACTGAGAAGTTACAACATTTTTTTATAGCCTATTCAGTCAATAGAAATATTTGTTGTGGATGCGATGTTTTTGAACACTTTTCCTGTGGCATGCTGTGTTTTAATGTTTTAACCACAGAGATAACTGCTTATCATGATAATACCAGATTGTCTGAGAAAATAGTTTCGTGCAAATAATGCCCAAGGCCTATCTGTTTCCATTAAAAATGTAAATCAATTAAAAATATAATTCAGGCAGTGGAAAAGATTGAGAAAAACTTTCTCTGAAATGTATTTGACACTATTTGATTTATGTATTCAAAAACAAGGCAAGGATAGGCAACTACATGATTTTTATTAATGTAATGTGTCTTGTACCGTTAAACGTTATTGCGTGGATGAATAATCATATGCAAATGATATGCAGATGAGGATATGCATAGTAAAACTAGGCGTTGTAAGCTCCATATATGGTTATTTCGGGGTGGAGACGCATGTGCGCACAATCTGCCGCTGACTGGGATTTATAAAGTGAATTCTGCGCAGGTTCTGGCGTACGAACGGTTTTATAAGTCAGAATATTTTTTTGCGTACGCCATTTTTGGCTTTCGGGCGCACAGTTTTATAAATGAGACCCCAGGTGTAAATGCCCTCCGAAACGCATTCAAGACGGATTTGAATCCGATCGCTCAAACCACTTCAGGAGGAGGTCTGAGACGCATTCCAGACGAAACTGGACACGTGTAAATGCATCTGGTTGTTGAAACCACATATGTAAATTGTACTCCTCCCAAAAATGCTAAAAAAATAAACGTGTGAGAGCGTGTTATGGGCTATATGTAATGTTATAGCCAGATATGATGACGCTACTGCAACACGCATCACCGCAGATGAGCAACTGAGCATCTGTTCATCAAGCTAACGTGCAAACTATCGCAAATCACAGTGAAAGTAAGTCACAGACGCTAAACACACAATCATCATCATTAAAAGTAAAGATATGAAATGATCTTACCAGGGCTGTTGCTGCTCTCTCTTATTGCGGTCTTTGATTGTGAAATTTTAGCTGATGATCAATAAAATGCAGCTCAATCTGTTGCTTTCGGTGACGTGCACTCCATTAAATCTGCATATAGCGCGGGAATTGAAGATCGGATTTAAATCCGTTTCGCAAAAACACATTTATGTGACCAGGTGTAAATGGAATCGTTGATAAATCAGATAGCTATCCGATCTGACAATCTGAGAAATACATTTTCCCTGAAGCAAACCCGGCGGTTTCATATCTGCATCCATGTTAGCACGTCACGTTACGTTTGATGTGGTAATTTCACAGTAGGCATACACACAGGTTCGAAGCCCCCTACAGTGCAATTCGGCTAGGTATACATCCGTGCTAAAATATCAAGGTGAAAGTCATCATAGCTTGCGTAGTATAGACCCAGCTCCCAACCCAACTTTGAGAATAGATTAACGGCGATATTTTTTTTATTGCCCGATAAGAGTCTCACGTTAACGCAGCACGTTAACGCCAATAACGGCCCACCACTAATTATAAATAAACTTACCTTCACTGGATCTTATTACAGGCAGATACTGATCACAGATTTTTTAAATGCACTTATTACAATTTTTACAAATTACAGTATATGCTGCACCAAAATTAGATATTTGTGAAATACAAATATTAAATTGAAAGCAGTTATGAACAAACATTGTTCTGCCTCTACAGTAACTGAAATAATTATTGACCCATGATCAAACTGTCTGTCTGAAAATATTATCATCAGCTAACATTACAACTAAACATAAAGTAATATAATAAATAAATGAGCAATACTCACGTCAGTGTGTTGAGTTGACAGTGTTTATCCTGCAGTAGAGCAGCGATCTGATTCACTCGTGTGTCTCCTAGTTCATGTTCACTCAGATTCAGCTCTCTCTGGAGTAACGGGTTTATACCCACAACTCTATTCACATACTGACAGGCTTCCTCTGCAGCAGGACTCACAAACCTGCAGAAGAGGCAATTCCGTTCTCAAATAAATGTCTGTTGCATTACAAAAATGACTGATATGATAAAAAACTTCATTACTGTTTTAAAGACAAGCTCTAGTTAGTTATTTAGATGTCAAATTTTTCTTTAAACATTTAAATACACAAATAAACATAAACTTAAAAGAAACTAGAGCGACACTCAGTCCTAAAGCAAACTCATAAGAACAGAAACGTCTCACAGAGCAGAAGGGCAATAGCTCACTAGATCATGATTATCAGTATGAATACAGAGTGTGAAATTAAGATCTTTCTGTCTTTAAAGCAGGAGGAGTGAGAAACGTCAGCACAGAGAAAACTGGCTTGTGAAACTGCATGTTTGTGAACATCTGGAGACTCATAGACCAGCTGTAGAGAGATGCAGTGAATCTGGGCTTGATGGAAAACTATTGTGTTCAGAAAACTATTTCATTAAATGAAGTTTAAAACGTAGATTCGGGAGGAGCCTAAACATTCAGTCCTGTCGATCATCATTACGAGCATACTATATGAGCAGCAGACACCACGTCATTTCATTGACAAATTCTTCCGATTGACAAATACTTGACCCCGCCCTGCCCTTTGAACCCTGTCCCAACCAACCCGACAGTGGCGGAGGCAGAAAGTGATGATGGGTGGGCCTCTAAAAGTGTGGGTGGGCCAGAATAATTCACATCATCCAATGTTTTTCAACTGGCTTAATATGGGACTGTCCCTCAGTGGCGCCAATTCACTAAAAGTCAAGGTATGGCAAGTTCAAGTGACTTTATTTAATCTAACAACAATACGTGACAATATCAATTCAAGAAAGTCAAAAACGACAGATAAGAACAAGACAAAACTGCAGTTACAACATTAACCAACAGCACCAACCCATTTAACACCTAAAAAATATATTTAAAACAATAATCACATATTTGGAAATTGGAAATAACCTGGTAACAGCCAGCTTTATGAATGAATAAAAATTCCCTTACAATTCTACAAAAAAAAGGTGAAATAGAGATCTCATAAATGAGTGAATTTGGTTGGTTTAAAACTCACTATAGGCCTACGTCGCTTAGCAAACACGATGTATTTGATCTGTTTAAAGTTTATTTACCCCTTCACTATTTTTCTGTGACTGTCTTTGGGACAGTTTACACAAACATGGAAATTCAGTAATTATTTACTCACCTTGATGTTGTTTTAAAGCCTTATTACCTTATTTTTTATGGAACACAAAAATACATTTTAAAAAAATCCCTGCTGTGTTTTCATGCAGTAAAAAAAAAAAAAAGAGGATTCAGATGTCATAAAATAATCCCATGCAAATCGTGCTATATTTGTTCTGAATGTATACTGGGTTTGACGAGAAACAAACCGATAATGTTATTTATTATTAAGTGAAAATCTTGGCCTCGCCGTTGCTACATACACACGAGCGCACAGCAGTTCATGCCACTGCGCCCAGGAGAAATCAGCCTATGTTTTATTTTTTTAGGATTTCAGCTTTAATACATTTTAATTACACAAGTCTCCAGTATAAACCTCAGAAGAGTATGTGTATTTATCTCTGTTGTGCTCAGGTCGTCAGACACTCAGAATGACAGTTTTTGCGTGAACGTTAGAACAAATAATAGGCCTATATACCCAAGTCAATGTATTATTATTTTCTTTTTGTATTAGTATTTAAAGATATTTAATTTACAACTAATTTAATCATTTATATCTTGATGCAGTTTATTTATAATTTTTTTTTTTAGCACTTGTGTATGGCAAGGTGGTTTCCAGTATGAGCACTGCCAGGTTCTGCAACAGAGAGGACCCAGAAATGAAGAATTCAAATCAACAATGCATTTATTGAAAATCAACTTTTAAACAGTCGGGCAGCCGAGTCCCGAGCCACCAACAGGGCTGAGGCTAAAGGGGGATCCGTTAACCAGGCAGAAGTGTTTGCAATGTTGCTTTATTTGTGTAATTCCACTGGGTGTCACTAGTGTAGTAGCAGAAACCACATACTTCACCTTTAATCACTCAGCTTAAAGGGACTATGTGTAGGAATTTCTCCCATCTAGTGGTGAAACTGTATTTTGCATTCAAACGAATAATGCTCTCCAGCGCCTCACTTTTTCAAATGCGCGTTGCATCTACGGTAGCCGTTATGTACCAAAAAGCTATGACAGGATGTCTTATAATAGCACTTCGAGTTTTTCTTCGGGTGAACAGGTTTGTTATTTAAAACAAACTGAAACTTGAAACAACGAAAAAAAAAAAGGTTACCGTATGAATTACTGACTGTGAAAAACATTAACTATGGTAATTAGTAGTAATGCCTTCTTTACTCCTTATATTTTTTGAAGTACGTGCATTGTTAGATATCATCATCATCATCATCATCAGAGCCTTCTCTAACGTTACTTTACTCAATAGCTGCTATTCATCAAAGAGCCTGTTTAACTTTTAACTATAAATGTTCTACTGTCTATATAATAAAGTACACAACCAAGCAATGAAAAAAAAGCTTGTAATTAAGACCGTAACATTGACTTACCTGTCGAGAAGAAAGCAGGCAACTTCAGCATCTCTTTTGAAAGCTTTCTCCTGCATTAGCTATCCCGACATTAACCCTTGTTTTTGTAATCTCTGGTCACGTTTCCTTTTACGGTCTATTTTGGACTATTTTCGATGACGAGGACTCCTTATCCTGTGACTCAGCATATGTATGAATGAACGGTGTATAAATAACCGTACAGTGCAGCCTTTTAAACTTGCCGGGGCAGTGACAAGCGCCTCTCACTGCTCTGCTCCTCCGCTTCTGCTGACTTCAGTCACGTGACGCTGGCTCTGAACGAAAACGCGTTGTGGAAACGCGTTGGCCTAGTACTTTTTGTCCCTCTCTGCTATTATAGTTTTTCAAGATGGCGGAACTACATGCAGGGCCGTAGCTAGAGGATTCGGGGCCCCCTGAAAAAATATTGATGTGGGCCCCCACCACCCTCCACCAATATACTGTACAATAGATGAGCATGGAGGCCCACATATAACAGAAGAAGGTGATGTTGTTGTAAAACCTTTATTTTAAAAGTTAAATTTATATAAAAATTACAACTAATAAAAATAAATTGTTAAATAATAATAAAATCAATTTTAAAAAAGTAACAACAAAATAATGTTTTTTTTCCCCCATCAGGGAAACGTCTGTTATAATTCATAAATCAAAAAGTAAACATTTATAAATTGACAAGAATGCAGTCAAATTTAAAAAATAAAGTAATTTATTGTCTTATTTTTTAATAAAGAAATATTATTAAATAAAGCTAAAATTTATTCATTCAAGTGTAGTGTGTATTCGTGTTTTATTGATGTAATAAATACATCATCAGCCAGCAGGTTAGGTGCATAATGCAATGCGTCGTGACTCGTGTCAATTTTTTAACTCTATTTACAATAGTGTGAAAGACAGGGATTTTGAACACGTAATCATTCGGTCGACTATGGTGCGCATCGATAATGAAGAGTGACAAGAGCCTACCCGGCAGGCTGTAGATGGTAGTTTTGTTATTCACAGCGAAATAACAATACAACCTGTCTTTAAGAACGTCTTAATCAACTGGGATACAACAACTCTCCTGGCCTCCCTCTCATTCTGTTCATGGCGTTTCTGGTGCCCTAATTTATGGTTTCTTTTCTGCGACATTTTGTCAGTCAGTCTCCTGCTCTTGCACCAAGTTCATTGTTAACTTCAGGCACTGCCGCCTCAACTGTGATTGGTTCTGTTCACGAGCTGGGGTGGGACTTACAATTGTATTGGGTCCATCTGATGTTTGTCACTGACTGAATAATTAATAAATACTTTAGATTAGGGCTGGGCGATATGGACCAAAAGACATATCCCGATATATTTAGGCTGAATATCGATATACGATATATATCCCGATATTTTTTCCGCAAAGTGAGAGCAAATGTTCAGTCAAAGTCAAAGCCAAATATGACATGTTAGAAGTAGTTTTATTGAAACCAGCTATTTCAGTGAACAGTTGCAAAATCAAATGAATAAATAATAAACAGGTTTCTTCACCTTAGGGCTGCACGATTATGACAAAAATCATAATTTGCCGATTATTCCCTTTGAATTGTTTGTATTTGCGATTTATTAATTATGATTATCAAAGTTTACATTGAATATATATAAACAAATTTTGTGTAAACATGTTATAATTTGCCTATATACACACATATACTTTTCCCCTTTACTTAACATGAATTGTAAGAATATGACTAATAGTAAAGACTAGTAGCCTACTAATAAATAAACATTAGGCCTATGCTAAAGCTATTAAATAGCAGTCCCAAACTAGTTTTTGTTAATACAATGTTGGTATGAGCCACTACAGTCATTTAAAAATATAAAAAATAACACAAAGAAAAATGGTGTCATTTTGGGGTTAATATGGAAACGACAGTTGCCATGGTGAATACACAATATTAACAATAACTGTTGATGAAACATGGAAACTGCTCCTGGTGAATAGAATGAAAATCATACCTACATTACTTTTATTTCGTGTAATTTACAACGTAACGGCGTTGCATGCTCGTAGTTTATTTTGCACTTGATCAGTGAGGCGATACACAGCGCGCGCGCGCCGCCGCATTTGCGCGTGCAATTGAGTGTGCGCTTCGAGCACAGGATAACGGCTGACAGGACAATAAAGTCTGTTTTTCTGAGGTGAAAGACTTTATTTCAGCGTACACTTATGTCACTGCCTGGTAGTTCCTATTGTGCTGGGGTTTCTGAAGTAGTCATGATTAGCCTCTCGTAACATACAGATGGTACTCAACCAGAATAATACTTTTACGTAAAATTGCGGGTGTGTATTTGCTGCCTTTGATCGCTAAGAGGCGCTACAATCGCAGACTTTGAAAAGTGTCAGTTTATTCTCTCTATTGCGTAATCTGCCGCCGCGCCGCGGCTCATTGAGAGTGATTGAAATGTGATACTAGCAGATCAATTCAAGTGAAACATGTAGTTAAACGAATTCATATAATCACAAGACTGAAATTAAATGTAATACATTTAATAAATAATTAAAACATTTCAACACTAAACATTGCAATAGAAAAATATTAGGCTACATCAATGAGGCTTTCCAAGAGCATAAGATGTGATGTTAACAGCGGTCCGATGATAGATCGAATCTCACTAGCCTTGGCTGACAGCGTTAAATGTTTTACTTGATGCTTAGATAGGTAACTGTTTATTGAAGTCAAGCGTTTTGTTTAATTATCAATGGCACATTACAACATAAATTTGCTACATTCCAGTAGAGCTGCTGCCGAGACGAGAAAACTGATGAAGGAAGATTATCAGCCGATCGCGTCAGAAAATGAAAATGATGAAGCTATCTTTAATCTGCTAAATTATTGTTTTGTGAATCATTCACGAAATTGAGATGACTGACATTGATACCCGCCATAGCAAAGGAAGAAATTTTTAAAAACAGATCCTGGACATTTCAAGGTTTAAATAAAGTGTCGGGGGTAGTTTATTTATTTAAAACAGGGTTGCATCCAGTTAGAGTTTATTTTCTAAGTAAGAAACAGAATCTTATTCTTGCGACATTTTAAATTTGTATTGCCAAAGAAATTGCAGCTAAATAAACAATTAAAACTGTAGGCTAGTCTACAAAACGAAAATAGTTCAAACTCAAAGCAACATAAATTAAGATCATGCGTTTTTCTTTGCTTCTCTCTCGCGCTGGATCTCTTTTATTTTAGTTTATTTAGTCTCCCTGCACTGCGCGTGCCGGGTCTCTCTCGAAATTAAACATTTCAGGGTAAAAACCCATCATACAGCTGATAATACTGTAGTATGTCGCTGTGTGTCATCCATACAAATCACGAAAAAAAAACTGTAACAAATTATTGAGCCTTGCTTCAAAGAAACAGAATGCCTGGTTGAATTCACCTTACAATAAAACGAGGTGGATCGCGAATAAAAGAGCTCTCTGCTGCTCACTTGCATTCGTTTAGTTGGCAAGAACGCGTTTCGTCAATACTTCATGTTTAGATAATGCCAGATTGTTGACAAACACACTGCTCAAACATGTTAAAATTCTACAAAACCAGTTGAAACAAATGGATTGAACACTTCAACTGAAAGTGTGTGTAAAACCCCTTTAAATACAATACATAAAACTACAATATTTATAATTTAAGGGCCTACATTTGGACACATCGAGAGATTTATCTTTAAAAGTATTTTGCCTTTGCCTGGTCATCAGGCTCACTCTCCATATGAAAGACAGAACATTTAACACCTCCTGAACCCCCCAACCCCCCACAGGCTATCTGAGTTTGAGACCGACTTAAAACAAAGAGAAGTCGAAATTCACATTTAATTCTAGACATTAGCATTAGGCTAGTAAGGTGTTGATAATGAAAGAATTTAATTATTTAGGCTACATGTAGGCTAGTAGGCTAATATTTCTGTCATAAAAGTTTATTACTAAACATTTAATTATTTCAATACTTGAAGAAATAAAACGCTACCTCGGTTTGGGCCAGCTTTTTCCAAGCAAACCTAAATACAAACGCATGTTCATTTGTTTAAACGCATGCTCATTTGTTGTCATGAATACAATGTTCAACTCAATGTTAAATTCCACGGGGATCTTTGGATCCTTACAACCAGGGTGCATGCGATTTGTGAATTATTATTATTTTTTCCGAACCACAGTGCTTCGTGCTGCTGCTAAACTAAATAACATTTATAGAATAATTATGACCTTAAATGAAACAATATCGCAACATTTCGATAAATAAATTATCTGATCTGTTTTTACAATTTAATTCAGGGCGATTTAGCCTAGACTACATTTAATTATAGCGAGATTTTCACCCTTGTCCGTTCATCATTGGGAAGCGCTCACATAGCTAGTTTGAGTAGATCCTATGCACCTCTCGGTTTCATACGGATTACCTAATCAGATAACATTTATTAAATATTTAGACATTTAAAGGCTTTAGACATAGCCGATTTCTTATCGTGACTGAGCAGAGGAAAGTGGCTTTCGGTTAATTTTTGTGACGCGCAGTTCCCGGAGACAGAGACGACAGATAAACTTTTGTCGTTAGCCTAATATGAATAAAAGTTTACAGTTTTGAACGATGTAGGCTACTCTACTCTGATCTGTATGACTAAAAAACTACGGAGTAGCCTATTAGGGCCTACGTTATTTTAGCTGTCTGTTATGAGAAAAATAAATTCAAATGAACGCGCCGCCGCGTCTGTCGAACACTAATTAAACATGCCAGAATAAAACCCGACTTTAGAACAATGGATAGCGCCACTCGGCGTGGTGTGCCAAAATACTTAATTATAAACTTCAATATTTCATTCAAAATAATCTCAAAACGCTTTGTGACATTTTGAAAGCAGTGCATGCATTAAGGCCACTGGAACCATGAATGTACTGTAACTCAAACTGGTTCTGATTTTATTGTTTGTCGTTTAAACGTGCCTATTGCATATCTTTATTTTATATATTTTATATGGTCTATTGGTGAAGTAATTTATAGCATTGATTACTGTGGAGGGAGGGGGGATTCAAATAATTCATCAGAAGCAGGGATGTGTAGACCAGAAGGAAATCCCCGTCCCCCTTGGCAAATCGCACCTTGCTTAAAACCATGTTTTTACAAACTCTTTATAGGCTAGGAACCAAAAAAAAAAAAAAAAAGGCTATCCTGTATAAAAAAATGTTTTGTTTGTTTGATTGTCTGCATTAATAATAGGCTATGACATGCATTAATAGGCTAATATAAAATGTACAATAGTCTATGTATGTTCGGGATTTGAACCGGTGTCATCCAAATGATCGATACGTATGAATTTACTCTGAGAAATGCCCGGTTTCTCCAGTCTTCTCCAGAGAAGCGCTCATCATTCGTCTCATTCCTCAATAGAATAGTAAACAAATAAACAGCTTCATTGCACCTAATTTATTTTTGTTCGTTATTTTTGTTATTATTATTATTTATTTATTTTTATCACGCTGCTCCCAACGGGCAATAGGCTTATGTCGCCCACCGACGTCTAGGCGTAGGCTACAATATGAAATAAAGGCTATATTGTTCTCGTCTCTATTTTTAAATTATGATTCTATTTTTCTGTCCTAAACAATGTTCTATAGTAGCCTATTTCATCTGTTAATTGACATTAACCTTACATTTCAAAATACGGCAATAGCTGCTGTTTTGCACAATGTCCCTCTGCGCCACCTGGCGGTCATTTCGCGAATGACTTTGAAATGCGACTGGATTATTTTTACCGCGGTAGTTTTGCCGCGGTGGCTGGCGCGGCAGTAATAGGCATTCTGGTTGAGTACCATCTGTAACATGCTCTAAACACGCACACAGAGTGGAAAAGTAGGAGCGGAGGCGCGGGAGCAGAGCGCAAATTTGAACTAACATTATATCGATATATGCGATATGGTCTAATTTCATATCGCATTTAAAAATATATCGATATATTTTTTATATCGATATATCGCCCAGCCCTACTTTAGATCGGACTAAACCATTTATAGGGAGGTAAGATAATATTTGGAAAAAAATATTTAACCAAATTGCATGTTTTTTGTGGTTTTCATTTAAATTTCAGGCATACAACTAATATAAATATTAGAATTATTCATACAACAGGGGCCTATACAGTATAACTGCTGGATTTTGCGGGGCCCCCTGGGCAGTGGGGGCCCCTATAATTGTCACCACCTTTCACCCCACTAGCGACGGCCCTGACTACATGGAAGCCTCCGTGGACCTACCCGTTCCATGTATATAAAGATAATAAATTCTTCGTTTACGAGGATTAGTCTGATCATTGGCATAGGTATTTGTACACCATTGAGGGCATATTTATGAATAAAAATATTGATTTTAGATAATAAAATACCTAAAAAGCTACACATAGTCCCTTTAAGCTTTAAGCGTATGGAGCTAGAATTGTATTTTTATTACATGCGAGAAAATAAATGATCTGAGAGAAAAAAAAAGTTTGAGAGGAAAAGTTATCACACTGATAGCAAAAAAGCATTTCATGAGAGAAAAAATAATATTTGAGAGAAAAAGTTTTCGTACCAATAGCAAAAAATAATAATATTTGAGACTAAAAAAAGTTTTGAGAGAAAGTATTTTTCTCATAAAACATAAAAAAATATAAATGAGAAATTTTTTAAATTATTTCTGAGAAAAAAAATCTCTCTCAAAATACTTTGAAAAAACTCTCAAATATATATATATATTTTGCTATCAGTGTAAAAACATTTTCTCTCAAGAACGCTTTTCTTTGCTCTCGATGCAATTTCTTGCTCTTGTGTCAGGATTTTGCTTTCACTGTGAAAATTGTGTCATGGGCGGGGCCACGTTCCTATTGGCCAGTTGGGTGAGCATCGTCTTGTCTGGGGAGTCGAACTGAATCATTACACCATTGTTCGGTTCACCGGCATAGATGCCGCCTCTGCCTTAGTTGAGCACGGACACTCCAATGTTTGGGTAAGATGATGACACACACAACTCAGTGGGTAGCTGGCTGAGCAAGTTCAGCATCGCTGAAGATTAAACATTAAAAAACAGCACTTCATATTGGCATCTGTTGAAATGATTTGTATTGTGTGTAAACATGATTCATATGTGAACATAATTTATGTGAAGAAAAATGAAACAAAAGCACGCACATCAATCTCAAAAGGGTGCTCGACTAAAAAACATCAGTCTGATGAAGAGCCTGCGTGCTCGAAACGTTACCGCTATGCGATAGTTGTCTTGATAATAAATATTTTTGATAATTTTGGAGCTTAGGTGTTGCCGACTTTATACTTTATTTTTAACATAATTTATGTGCAAATTATTTGTGAAGCTACATAGAAGCATTTTGTATTTCTTCTGTTTCTTATGTAGTTTTCACGGTGTTGAGAAGAAGAAATAAAATGACACCCGTTTGAAACTCTCTGCGTCTTGATGAATATACCCAAGGGGCCGCTACATTAGGATAGAGTTTTAATGCATGAAAAATCCTCAATTCGCAAAGTAGCGAATGTATCCGTCTCTCCTCTCCTCACGCTCACAGACGCCCTTCCAAGCAATTTCCCGATGATTTCGTAATGATTTCATGCCTAAGCGGTGCTTAAACTTATATTGACCTGGGTCGCTCGTTGTGTTCTGTCTTACAGGTTGTATTTCCACAGCACGAAGGTAATTAAGATCTACTTTTCAGGAATTAACTGTTCGTTTTTAAATCTCCTGGTCAACTGGTATTTGTTATGGGCAGTCAAACTATGGATTTCCATTTGAATGCACACAAGCTCATGCGAAAAGTTTCACATCTGAACACGAATTCGCACCACGTGACGTTTAACCAGTAGAAGATCGATACGTCATGGCGTGACCTCTAGGCTTGCAGTAAAGTCGAGCAGATTGTATATTTTCTGCATTTTGAGTGAATTACTGTTCGTTATATGTTGAATTGAAAGTGGCATCATAAGAAATTTTGCATGCTCAAAGTTTAAGTGTATAATGTTTACATTTGCCTATGTAAAAAAAAAAAAAAAATTCTTACAAAAAATTTAGATAAATAGTCTCAAATAATTCAGACAAATATTATTCTATTCTGCTAGTTAAGATCTTCCTGACTATATAAATAACACAAAACTATCTGTTGAGTATAATGCTTTCACAGATCACATTTTCAAGTAAAGTGTTCATTTTTCATGCCATGAATAGAGCATTCCTAATATGTCAGCAAATTTAAAAGCTGTTGTCAAGAATTGGTTATATTCCTTATATTCACTGTAAAAGATTCTAAGCCTTAAATGACACCCCCTTTCTGGCTTGTCAAACAGATGGCCATGTCTTTTAGATCCAGCAGCTCATGTGTTGTATGTTGTCATTATTAGTAGTATCTTTTAATAAGAATTATTATTTTTATTTTTTTACCGAAAAACTGAATGACCAACAATATCTTAAGCACCACCACCAGTCCTAAGTTCAGTTAAAATGACAAATATGCATTCATGCATGATCATCAAGTTTTAGTTCTAATTACAAAAGTAATATCATTAAATAATGCTTGATTATCATAATATAATTCCATGCCTAGTTTTTATATTTATTTGTTTTGTTTTATGTGGTATATATGTTTTGAGAGAAGGAAAGTGAATATTATGCGGAATATCATGCGGATTGAGTCAATGGACCATGAATCACCTTGTATCCGCCAACTTGTTTATAGCTACTAGAGATCAGTTTATGGGTAAAATCAATGACAATATTCACGGAGTGCACAACTGATGCTGGCGAGCGCAGTAAATGACATTCGCGAGAGGATAACAGATCTACACGCGAGGAAACGGGAACTCGCGAGCTCATTCAAACCCTGTGCGCGCGCATGACATCTCCTCTGCATGCAATACAAGCTCTCGCGCGCTTGATCTCCTCTCGCCTGCTGCTTTTGCTCGCTCGAACACTTTTATTTTTGGCAGTCGAGGGGCGGGACTTAATACCTCAAATGTCATTGGTTACTTCCCCTTTTCCGGAAGTCAGTTGTGATTGGACACCTGTCCGATGACCCGTAATTCACTTGACTTCAGACATGATATTTGTTTTATTTATTTATATTAATGTGTAATGTGATTTAATGCATTGGTAATAATTTCTTACCAGATACTTTATTAACAGAAACTCGTTCTAGTGATCAAATTGAAGCTTATAGCGCCACCCCTCTTCCTCCATTGGGTAAATCTGATCACAACTTGGTGCATTTGTCATGTAGGTATAAACCATTTGTCATGTAGGTATAAACCACTTGTCATGTAGGTATAAACCACTTGTCATGTAGGTATAAACCACTTGTCATGTAGGTATAAACCACTTGTCCAGCAACAGCCAGCTGTGATGAGAACAATAAGGAAATGGAGGATGGAGAGGAGTGAAGTTTTAAGAGACTGTTTTCTAATGTTCTATTTGATATGAATGGTCATGATATTAATAAGCTCACTTATTGTGTCACTGGATATATAAACTTCTGTGTGGACAGTGTTATACCAACAATAACTGTACGCTGCATCCCAAATAACAAACCGTGGGTCATCAGTCAACGTAAGACACTGCTTAATGAGAAAAAGCGTGCCTTTAGAGTGGGTGACAAGGAGGCTCAGAGAAACGTGCAGAGAGTTGAAGGTGAAAGTGAGGGAGGGTAAGGAGGTACAATACTGTGCAAAAGTCCCCCCCCCCCCCGATATGTCACTAGACATTAAGAAATCATGTTCATTTCAAATACTTATATCACTGACAACAGTAGTCCGGCCAGGATATTGTCATTTAAAAGTGAAGTTGCAGCCCTCAACTGATGTTGATGTTGTCATGTTGTGTTTTGGCCTGAAGCGCCACCCTCCACCTATCTACCAATCACGAAGTCAGTAGTGTTTCGGCATCTGGGTTGCCAGCTCTGCTCTAGTTACCACAGCTGCAGCTACAAACGTGTCAGACAAAAAATGTCTAACGTTACAAAACCTAAAAGACCTCGTTATGAATCCGAAATACGTCATGACAAAGTCCGAAATAAAACAAGGATTTGTATAGGAGATGCCTTTGAAAGATGGAGACGGCTGAAAACGGAGAAGAATTTGAAGACAGACGCAAACGTTGCTAATTTTCTCCTGGACAGGTAAGATTCATCTATGTTTGGCTAACTTGTACTTAATGTAAATGGACATTTCAAATATTCATGACAGTCGAACAAAGTTCGTGCAAAGTAACGTTTCTAACAATGTACTGTCACATACGAGCATACATCTTTACGATTATATTTGGCTAATCGCCATTAGTACATTTTTGCGATACATAATTACTTCGTAAAACATCTCTCATGAAGCATAAACATAATTAACAGAAAAAAAAATACTGTGTAGGACTCGTCACTTGCCATTGGAAGCTCCTTGTAGCAGGCCTACGTTCCTGCTGGATCCTGCAGCCTATCTGGCAACCTCGAGTCAGGGGGGAGGGGGAGGGGATACACCGCTCTACAGTAATTTGAAAGTGATTGCAGTACCAGTTTTGGCCACAATCTTACATACGGTTCCTTTAAATGTTGATGAAATGTAGGCTAACACTAGCCTGCAGCTAGCTAGCTTATTTCACTATGGACAACAGGTTAATATCACTCACAGACTAAAGGCTACCCACCTTTCTTGGTGAAAAACTGGGTTACAGATTGACACCCTTTCTTTTGTCTTTCCTCTCTCTCTTTTCTCTTTCCTTTTTTGAAAACCAGATTTTCTTTTACTATGCAACATTGTGGTCTCTGTGTTTCTGGCGCATCGCCTGACTGTCTGCAACTAAAGTTACTAAACACCGTCACTGATGAGTGCGGACGTAAGGCAGGACCAAACCATTTCATGCAGATACAGGGGGGTGGTCGCTCAATATGGATGTTTACTTTTTGGTCAATAGGGATATTTAACTTTTATTGGCAAAATAAGTAAAATCAAAGACATCATTAATTTTATTATTATTTGAAACATACTCAATGATTATGGTTTATATAGTGTATAATAGGGGTGTAAGAAAAAATCGATACACTTGAGTATCGCGATATTTTATTTTGCAATACTGTATCGATTTTCAAAAACGCAATATCAATTTAAAAATATGCTAATTGTGCCGGAGTTTATGATGGATTTAGTGCGTAAATCATTTTGTTTACAAATCAGACGCTTTGCAGTTGTAATTTTGCAAGTTCTCCCACTTGGAAATCATGGAGGGGTCTGAAATTGTCATCATAGGTGCATGTCCACTGTGAGAGACATAATCAAAAAAAAATAATAATCCAGAAATCACAATATATGATTTTTTAACTATTTATTTGTATGATACAACTGCAAATAAGTATTTGAACACCTGTCTATCAGCTACAATTCTGACCCTCAAAGACCTGTTAGTCTGCCTTTAAAATGTCCACCTCCACTCCATTTATTATCCTAAATTAGATGCACCTGTTTGAGGTCGTTAGCTGCATAAAGACACCTGTCCACCCCATACAATCAGTAAGAATCCAACTACTAACATTGCCAAGACCAAAGAGCTGTCCAAAGACACTAGAGACAAAATTGTACACCTCCACAAGGCTGGAAAGGGCTACGGGGAAATTGCCAAGCAGCTTGGTGAAAAAAGGTCCTTGGTGAAAATGGAAGAAGCTAAACATGACTGTCAATCTCCCTCGGACTGGGGCTCCATGCAAGATCTCACCTCGTGGGGTCTCAATGATCCTAAGAAAGGTGAGAAATCAGCCCAGAACTACACGGGAGGAGCTGGTCAATGACCTGAAAAGAGCTGGGACCACCGTTTCCAAGGTTACTGTTGGTAATACACTAAGACGTCATGGTTTGAAATCATGCATGGCACGGAAGGTTCCCCTGCTTAAACCAGCACATGTCAAGGCTCGTCTTAAGTTTGCCAATGACCATTTGGATGATCCAGAGGAGTCATGGGAGAAAGTCATGTGGTCAGATGAGACCAAAATAGAACTTTTTGGTCATAATTCCACTAAACGTGTTTGGAGGAAGAAGAATGATGAGTACCATCCCAAGAACACCATCCCTACTGTGAAGCATGGGGGTGGTAGCATCATGCTTTGGGGGTGTTTTTCTGCACATGGGTGTAGCGACAATGCCTGACATGCGGTCACATGCTGTTCCAATTAGAGACAGACAGAACCTAAGAGAGACCCCAGGAAAGCGAATAGAGTAACGATCAAAGCCAGCGTCATTAGACGACTCCCAGGCTACCGCCTGTCAAAATCTCTATTGTGGGTTTAGCCATACCCACGAAATTGGCTCCGCTAACTGTCGGCATCAGTTAGCCCGAAATTCTCATAAACGGCCTAGCCCGTATGAGTATAGCTCATTTGACCCTAAAACAAACTTGCATTTTGTCTCTTTTTTTTGTGTGTGCTGTGCTTCTCTCGCCAACAGTAAGCCGAGATGTCGAGCTCACCCTGTCCTGCAGTCCGCTGGGACGACCTTGAGGCATGGCTGAGGGACATAACAAAGACCGTGCTGCCCCAGGACCCACATCGCTCGAGCCAAGAGCAACAGGACACAGACCTGAGCCAGTTCGAGTCCCATGATCCAGCCCAGACATACAGCCACGAGCAGCTGTCCAAAATCTTCGGAAACCTCGCACTCAAACTCGTCGCCAGGGCCCGGGACAGCGAAAGGAGCAACGCCGACCTGCAGCAAAAGACAGCCGCACTACAGCTCCAGGCCACAGAGGCCCTGGAGGACCGAGCACACACACAGAGCCGTCTAGACCAGCTACTCTCCCTGACCGAGGAAGAGGACGAGACGGACACAACGCTACAACAGGAAGTTGAAAGACTTCAAAATGCCCTAGACGATCTTCATCGGCACACAGACCAAAGACAACAGTCGGAGGAACTCACCCGGAAGGAACTCAACGAAAGGCTCCAACAGGCTGAAGCTCTCCTTGAGAGAGCAGAGACTAAAATCCATCAGCTTGCTCAGCAGAGACACGAGCTCCAAGATGAACTTGACACTGTTCATGCAGAACTAAAACATGCTTACAGATTGCAGAGTGTCTGGAACGGAGAAACACACATCACAGAGTTTCTCCCGGTCAGCCAAACACCAAAAGCTGAAGGGGGCGTAGCTGTAAAGGGTCAGAATCCTTTCCAGACGGATTGGGCCCCCAGCAACAGCTCTCCTCCCCGAGAACTTGACAAGCTAGCTCGAAACATTCCTATGTTCGATCCAGATTCTGCAGGAGACTGCAGTGTTCATGCGTACCTTCAAGACATTGATTTTCACCTGCAAACTGTCGCTAACGTGACAGCTTGGGACAAGTTGTACTTGTTACGAATCACCGCAAATAGAGAAGTGCGTAGCTTCCTGGATCGCCAACCAGAGGCGGTCAAAGCAGATTACAAGCAACTGCGACAAGCTTTGATCCGTGAATTCTCTGATCCAGAATCAGACCAAGGGTTTATCACGGCCTTTGACGTCAAACAGGCCCGACTTGAACACCCACACTCCTACTATGGCCGACTCCGACAAACGTACTTCGGAGCAACCAACACCCCACATATGGAAGAAGATGTAACCTTTAGAACTTTGTTTCTGCGAAATCTACATAGCACTGTGAGTAAACATCTCGGTGTGCTCGTCTGCCCACGAACCATGTCTACTCGAAAACTCAGAGACTTAGCCCACAAGGCTTACACCAAGCAAAGGGCTATGGATGAAATGACTGTCAAAACACACACAATTTACTCCGTCTCTGAGCACTGCTCAGAGCCAGACAGCAGGTGGCAGCACGACTGTGACGGTGCTCATCCAGAGCGTCGGACCGAGCGCTCAGAAAGATTCTGGAACCAGCATCATCCGCCGTCGAACCTGCAACCTCTCTCCCCAGAATACTGGTGAGCCCGAGTCTTCTTACACAACAGATGAAGACAGTGCAGCCACGTCTGACACCGACACAGAAAACGAACACTGACACCTGCTGCTTCAAGGTCATCTCTGACCTGCAGCTGTGCAACCAGACCAATGTCTGCGCCACATACCTACCACCATCACGATTGCAGTGACTACACAGCACAATCAAACTTTACCAACTACACTGCACGCCTCAGAGCCGCTTACGCCACCTCCGCTGTGTACAAAGAAAGGTCATGCGGGCCTCTGATGAACAGACCTTTCCTATACCAACCTCAGCGAAGCAAAAGAGACAACCAAGGACATCCATCGCTGGAAATTTTTGTCCCTTTCTCTCTCTCTTTCTCTCTCTCACCCTTTTGCCTCTAACAGGATGCTGTGGTGGTTCGCTAGAAAGCAGCCGCAATCGGACATCACCAGATCCGGCATCCGGCATCGCATGGAGAGAGAGCAGCCCGACTCCTGATCACCAAGGCAAGACTCACACCCAGGAAGTCTAACACTGTGATGGGCATCTCCACGGTCACCGACCACGCCCCGACACTCGTCTTGGCTTTCATCCTGTACCAGACTCAACAAGACGTGAGCATCCACAGCCAAGCTCACAAAGCCGTGTCTGGCGAGTTCCTACGAACCGTGAAAAAGGGGGGTCCCACGACATCGACTACCTCAACCTCACTTGAGCTGAATCGTCAGCCTAGCAACCACCTGCCATCCATTGTGCCTATTTGTTGTTCGATGAAGTCCATCTCCAAGTCTTCATCCAACAACAAGGGGGGAATGTAGCGACAATGCCTGACATGCGGTCACATGCTGTTCCAATTAGTAATTCCTTGTTTCCAAACACATCCTTCGTTGTCTTTTTAGACAACGGGTCTGTCCACGGCGTCACTAAGTCTGCTTGGACATGTCAAAATGGCAATCTGGTGTTCCCCAGAGGGACATTTGAGCCATAAAGAGGACCCTGTTTTTAAGAACCCCTTGTAAAACCCCCTAGTTCAGCTTGGACTTTCTGTGACTTTACAGCCTTGTGACATTCCACACACACACACACACACACACACACACTCGTGGACTTTCAACCAGAAACCCACCACGAGATGCAACTGAAGCACATTTCCATATATGGACTTCCACATAGTAAAATTTCATTTTACCATTCATTACAAATTTATAATGGAGGTGTGACTTGCTAGAGTAAAATCTTTAATTCTGAAGGTTCATGAAAGAAGTTCCTCAATAGTGTCTTGTGGTAACCCTACCTCAGACCATAAAACTTTACAACCCAGGAAAACTAACATTCCAGCGAGTCACGTCCCAAACGCACCACACACACACACACAGATTTCCCATTGACTTACCCACATAGGACATTACCAAAATGGTGATATATTTCTGAGGTGCCTTTTGTTATGACCATGTCATATTGGGGTGTCTACGATTTTGTCATGTGGTAATCAAAACTTTAAATGTGTATAATTCTGCATATCTCCTGTATCTTTGCATTTCTACAACCTTCATGTGATGTGTCTGATGTCTATGGAATTCTCTCAATATAACAGAGCCAAATTCCAATAGCAGAATGCAGTAATATACATTGTTTACACATTTCATATTTCTGGAACTGGAAGGTTTAAGTCAATCGTCCCTGTAACTCGAGCCAGGAGATCGTTCCAAACGAACAAAGGATCTTCCCGCTGGAAAAGATCTCGACAGCTGATTCGTCCTCCTCGAAGAAGGGGGGCGGTACATGGGACACTGATAAAAGTCCAAACCTTCAGTTTCCTCTCTCTCTTCTCTCTTCGATCGCTCTGACCTCCTCCTCTTCTCCCCGGCTTCAAGAAACATCTGAAAGGCTCAGGCCTTCTCCTCGGACCAACACATGTTCGAGTCGTAGCTGCCGTTCTTCGCAACTAAGCTCATACGTGCCTTTCCCCTCCAAAAGGGAAATGATCTAACTTTCTCGGTAACTTAAATTCAAGTAAGCCTTTACATCGTCTTGCGAAACGACCCAGAAGACGAAGCCAGACGCAAACCAGCCGGACACGCGCGCCTCTGTTACAGCATCGCACTGAAAGAGCACAGAATTCTGCAAGTATATTGAGTTGATAAAAGTTGATTTCCTGGTGTCTCTGAGGTCTGTGAATTAAGTTACCCTTCTTCCTCTTCTCTTTTCTTTTTTTTCTTTCTTTCATTTCATTCTGATCACTTATGTTATTGTTTGGTTATATGTTGTTTGTTTATTGTTTGCATTTTTACGTATGTTTATATTCGTAGCTCATATAATCTCTAGTTTTGCATTTATTAAAATTCATAAATAATTTTCACTGCCTCTGTGTTTGAAGAATCCACCTTATAAGTCAATGAAGCTAAAAAGATCTAAGCTACAAGCTCGATATTAGACTACATTCAGTAGTTTTAATTTATAAACTCAGAAAGTTGGGTGTCCGTGGCCAGGACATGAAACTCTCTTGAAGTTTGTGAATACCTCTTCTTGACTGTAATGATTTTACATTTGTTTCGCTGGACGAATTAAATGTTGGTCAGATAGTTATAGAACAAGGTAATCTCGATAATTGATAAAATAAATGTACATGTGACTTATGAATTATGACCATGAGTCATAAATATTAATATTCCCAAGATTCCCCATATTCTTGAGCTAATTCATATTTACCCAGAGTCGTATACGCTACATGGGACAGGGCGACTGCACTGTATTAAGGAGAGGATGACCGGGGCCATGTATTGCGAGATTTTGGGGAACAACCTCCTTCCCTCAGTTAGAGCATTGAAGATGGGTCGAGGCTGGGTCTTCCAACATGACAATGACCCGAAGCACACAGCCAGGATAACCAAGGAGTGGCTCTGTAAGAAGCATATCAAGGTTCTGGCGTGGCCTAGCCAGTCTCCAGACCTAAACCCAATAGAGAATCTTTGGAGGGAGCTCAAACTCCATGTTTCTCAGCGACAGCCCAGAAACCTGACTGATCTAGAGAAGATCTGTGTGGAGGAGTGGGCCAAAATCCCTCCTGCAGTGTGTGCAAACCTGGTGAAAAACTACAGGAAACGTTTGACCTCTGTAATTGCAAACAAAGGCTACTGTACCAAATATTAACATTGATTTTCTCAGGTGTTCAAATACTTATTTGCAGCTGTATCATACAAATAAATAGTTAAAAAATCATACATTGTGATTTCTGGATTTTTTTTTTAGATTATGTCTCTCACAGTGGACATGCACCTACGATGACAATTTTAGACCCCTCCATGATTTCTAAGTGGGAGAACTTGCAAAATAGCAGGGTGTTCAAATACTTATTTTCCTCACTGTATATATGTTAAAGATTTTATTTTGGATGTGTTTATTGTTATTATATTGGCTGGGTTTATAAAAGTTTATAAAATTGAAAGGATATCTTTGCTTGGTGCATTTGGAAACAAAGCTTGTCTATTTCTAAATGTAATCGCGTGCATCGCTGATGATTAATACTGTCCATGTGTTGAAAAAAACTTAGATTAAACACACTCGTAACAGACACACCCCAAAGCGGATACGTTATAGCATTGCCAGCGGCACTGAGCGGAGTTTTGCCGCTGTAGTGGACACGCACCGTTAAGCTGCGTTCACACCAAAGCGAATAGAGCGTCTGGCGCGAGTGATTTCAATGTTAAGTCAATGCAAAGACGCATTTACGCGCATCTTGAGGTCCTGCGGCGCGAATGAGGCATTTAGCGCGGCGCGGTAGACGCTAATTCGCCTCATTCGCGCGTCCAGTTCTTTTAAAATCTTTTATCACATAAACACTTGATTTCAATATATGAAACATTAATTTTGTTCACTTTCATCCATTTTCGTCCAGTTCACATTGTTGTTTTGTATTGTGACAAGGGCTATATATTTTCTTTTATTATGGCCTACTTGAGCATATAAAAATTTGCTCACTATGTATTTTCTTTTATTATGGCCTACTTGAGCATATAAAAATTTGCTCACTAAGAACCTGTGAACCACAATCCCAAACTGGCAGTTTGATTTTGTGTACTGAATTGTTTACCTAAAGTAAACTTCTTTGACTTTTATGCACATCATGTCTTTTTTTAAATATTATTTTTTATAAATTATAGTCCTACTTAAAAAAAATCCCAATATATCGCCTTATGCACAGTATCGAAATATATTGCAATATATTGAATCGTGACCCATGTATCGTGATACGTATCGTATCGCCAGATTCTTGCCAATACACAGCCCTATGTATAATATAATACAAATTTTAAATTAGTTGTTACCTATTTGTTGGGGTCCCTGTCAGTCAGGGGCCCTTGGAATTGTCCTAACTTTTTCCCCCTATACGGCGCCCATGAGCTATAGTACTGTGAAAAGTACTGGCACTTGTGTTAAGATGCTGTAAAGTGAGAATGCTTTAAAAAATAAAATCACAAATTGAATTTATTTATGATTTAACTTCTATTAACTAATTCAAATCCATATATGGTGTAACGACCCGTTGCGTTTAAAACGGCTTTTGTCCAGGTACACTTGCGCATAGTTTTTCAGGTAGCTTTGCAGGAAGGTTTCTTCAAGCATCTTGGAGACGTTCCCGCAGTTCTTCTGGATTTAGTCTGTCTCAGTTTTTTTTGTTTCTTCATGTAATCACAGACGGACTCGATGATGGTGAGATCAGATCATACCATACCGGCTTTTGTCAGACTCCTTGTGCATACAGAAATCTCACTGGATTATTACAATTAATGGCAAAAAGAATGTTTGGAAATGTAAACTGATATTTCCTACTGACACACTACAGCAAAAGATATAAATAACTGACTTAAAACCAGTTCCATAGAAGGAAATATAGAATACTGTATATAGAAGGAAATTAGAGGACAAGCTGCAGAACAACAACATGAGAGAGGTGTGGAGTGGAATGAGAAAGATTTCTGGATATAAGATATCAAGTACTCAACGATCTGGACAGAGCCAACGAGCTGAATATGTTTTTCAATCGGTTCAATCAGGGATTGTTGCCTGACATTCAACTCTCATTTTCTACTTCAGCTGGCATAACTTCTATACCTCCGTCTTGCTCCATCCATTACCATTCTCCCCGATTCTCCCGGTGACCAGCATATTACAGTGGACCAGGTAGAGAAAGAACTAAAGAGGATTCATGTGGGCAAAGCAGTCGGCCCTGATGGAATTAGGCCCTGAAAATATGTGCAGAACAGCTAAGTGAAGTTGTGGCACAGATGTTTAATGTGAGTCTGAGTATGGGGGAGGTACCTGTTCTCTGGAAGACATCTTGTCTGGTGCCAGTGCCCAAAAAGGGGATCTGTAAGGACCTCAATGATTTGAGACCGGTAGCACTGACGTCACACCTGATGAAGACACTAGAGAGGATAGTTCTTCCTTACCTAAGATATATGGTTAGAAGTACAATTGATCCGCTGCAGTTTGCGTATCAGTCTCATGTGGGAGTGGAGGATGCCATCATCTATCTCCTACATAGAGCATATTCACACCTGGAGAAGGCTGGGAGCACAGTGAGATGTATGTTCTTTGAGTTCTCAAGTGCTTTTAATTCCATCCAACCAGGCTTACTACGAGATAAGCTAATCTCAGCTCACGTGGATGTCCCCACTGTAAGATGGATCATGGACTATCTGACAGAAAGACCACAGTATGTGCTTCTACAAAACTGTAGGTCAGAACTGACCGTTAGTAATGTGGGTGTGCCACAAGGGACTGTTTTGGTACCTTTCCTTTTTACTTTAAGTATGATACTGGGGCATGCCATCTCCAAAAAATTTCAGATGACTCTGTGGTCATGGGATGTATAAGTGAAGGATAGGAAGAGGAGTATAGGAGCCTGGTGGAAAGCTTTGTGTACTGGTGCAAGCAGAACAATCTCCAGCTTAACACAAATAAATCTAAGGAGATGGTGATTGATTTTAGGAAAACATGTAGTGTCTCCCATCAGAATTAATGGTGAAGAGATTCAGACTGTCACTTCTTATAAATATCTGGGAATGCACTTGGACAACAAATTGAGCTGGGCCACTAACATTGAGATGACATAAAAAAGGACAGAGTCGTCTATTTCTTGAGGAGATTGAGATCTTTTGGAGTTTGGGGAGAAATGCTCCGTTCCTTTTATGAGTCGGTTGTGGAGACAGTACTTTTCTGTGCTGTTGTATGCTGGGGAAGTGGAATCAGGATCAGCGATGCAAGCAAACTGAATAAACTGATAAAGAAAGCCAGCTCTGTGTTGGGGACTACCCTTGACCCGCTGTAAGTGCTGATGGAGAGGAGAATTCTGGCCAAACTCTCTGTCATTTTGTGTGAAACTGCTCACCCTTTAAACGGTATCGTTGGTGCACAGGAGAGTACATTCTCGGTGTAAGAAGGAGAGATATTTTAGGTCTTTTATTCCTGCTGCAATTAGGCTGTACATCCAAACCCTGATCTGAAGTATGTGCAGAATAGTGAGGGTATATGTATATGCATTTATATGGATAGAAGTGTGTATTTGCGTGCATGTATAGGTATATATGTATATGGGTATATTTAGGTATCTACATATGCATAGGGATGTATACGGGTTTGTATGGCTTGCATATTTGTGTATATGTACTTATGTAGATGCACGAATGGAAGTTATTTAGTATATTGACTATGTTTATATTTTAGTCCATATTACCGTAATAACTTGTTTTAAATAATATATTGAATGTTTTTGCTTAGACTAGGGGTTGAGTGGCATTGTTTTTGGGTATTGAGTGTGTATGTGGGTAAGGAGGTGTTTTTGAATTTATGTTAAGTAGGTTGTTGTATGTTAAACCATATCTATTTGTAATTAATAGATATTCAGATTATTGATTGATTGTTTTGTCAATTTTTGTTATGCATGTTTTCTCGATTTCTGTTGCTGCTGTAACACCTTAATTTTCCCTCGGGGATTAATAAAGGAAGTCTAACGCAACCGGGTCATGTACTAATGATCCAGAAGGTCCGGCCAATGTGCTTTGGTGAGCCCTTACAAGACCTCTTGGAGTGGAAGGTGCATGTCCACATTTCACTGGAATGGTGCATAAACAGCAGGAAATCAATTAAACCATGCAATGGCCATTTTAACTCTCTATCCTCTCCATTTTAATTTCTATTTTATCCTTCTGTTCCTTTCTGTTCTTTTCAATCTATCCTCATATTCCATTTTCTCTGCATATGCCTCTTATTATTAATATTATTATAATTATTATTATATATATATATATATATTTTTTTTTACTATGTAGGTATATATGTTTACAGATTTGTGTATGTGTGTGTGTATATATATATATATATATAAGTTTATCCATTGCCCTCTGTTTTATGTTGTTTGTATATTTGTTTATTTGTCTGATCATTTGTTTTCTTTTGCATTATGCACTCTTTCCTTGTTTGTCATCAACAAGTTTATTGGTCCGATACTTGTTTTTTCCGCATTTATATTTGTCTATATTATTATTTTTTTGTGTTGTTGTTGCTTTCTGTATGTACTTATATGTATTGTATTTTTTGCTTATTAAAATAAAAAAATAAAAAAATAAAATAAAGGAAGTCTAAGGGGCCGATCACACCTAACGCGTTTTTTGCAGTGAGAGGCGCCTGTTTTCAATTGGTTTCCTATGGCAGCGAGCATTCTGCGCGCTGTTTATGCGCCTGCTGCGCCTCACGTTTTACCGCCCGCTGCGCCTCGCGTTTTTGAAGTTGAAAAAAAAGCAACTCCGGGCAGAAAAAGCGCCCGACGTCATCGCGTTTTTTTTCACTGTCCAATTGAATGAAGTGAGAGGCGGGCCTTCCGTTTTAGTGATAAAAGCTACAGTTGCTTGAACGCCAGGAGAGTGCGATGATGGAAGATAAACTTGTGGTGCTCTCGCAGGTTACCAGGAGCTTAACGACTTCACGACCGTAACTACCACAATGTTAACAGAAAGTAAATATATTTAATAAAAGGCTGATTTGACGTTTACTTGACTGACAGGATAGTTGTTTCAGTGGTTGCCTAGCAACATAAAAAACGCAGCTCACTGCTCGTTCTGTGATGGTAAAAGCTGTGCACCTCGCGTTTTCGAACCTGAAAAACGCGTTAGGTGTGATCTTAAGATTTTAAGAGTGTACATTTAGATATTTAAAAAGCTGTGCCATTTTACAATGATAAGCTGCTTTGGTGGAATTGATATATATATATATATATACACTCACCTAAAGGATTATTAGGCACACCATACTAATACTGTGTTTGACCGCCTTTCGCCTTCAGAACTGCCTTTATTCTACGTGACATTGATTCAACAAGGTGCTGAAAGTATTCTTTAGAAATGTTGGCCCATATTGATAGGATAGCATCTTGCAGTTGATGGATATTTTTGGGATGGACATCCAGGGCACGAAGCTCCCGTTCCACCACATCCCAAAGATGCTCTATTGGGTTGAGATCTGGTGACTGTGGGTCATTTTAGTACAGTGAACTCATTGTCATGTTCAAGAAACCAATTTGAAATGATTCGAGCTTTGTGACATGGTGCATTATCCTGCTGGAAGTAGCCATCAGAGGATGGGTACATGGTGGTCATAAAGGGATGGACATGGTCAGAAACAATGCTCAGGTAGGCCGTGGCATTTAAACGATGCCCAATTGGCACTAAGGGGCCTAAAGTGTGCCAAGAAAACATCCCCCACACCATTACACCACCACCACCAGCCTGCACAGTGGCAACAAGGCATGATGGATCCATGTTCTCATTCTGTTTACGCCAAATTCTGACTCTGCCATCTGATTGTCTCAACAGAAATCGAGACTCATCAGACCAGGCAACATTTTTCCAGTCTTCAACTGTCCAATTTTGGTGAGCTCGTGCAAATTGTAGCCTCTTTTTCCTATTTGTAGTGGAGATGAGTGGTACCCGGTGGGGTCTTCTGCTGTTGTAGCCCATCCGCCTCAAGGTTGTGCGTGTTGTGGCTTCACAAATGCTTTGCTGCATACCTCGGTTGTAACAAGTGGTTATTTCAGTCAAAGTTGTTCTTCTATCAGCTTGAATCAGTCGGCCCATTCTCCTCTGACCTCTAGCATCAACAAGGCATTTTCCCCACAGGACTGCCGCATACTGGATGTTTTTCCATTTTCACACCATTCTTTGTAAACCCTAGAAATGGTTGTGCGTGAAAATCCCAGTAACTGAGCAGATTGTGAAATACTCAGACCGGCCCGTCTGGCACCAACAACCATGCCACGCTCAAAATTGCTTAAATCACCTTTCTTTCCCATTCTGACATTCAGTTTGGAGTTCAGGAGATTGTCTTGACCAGGACCACACCCCTAAATGCATTGAAGCAACTGCCATGTGATTGGTTGATTAGATAATTGCATTAATGAGAAATTGAACAGGTGTTCCTAATAATCCTTTAGGTGAGTGTATATGAAGAGTTCAGATGCAAAAGCCTCTAAGTGCCATCTGAAATTTCCTTCTAGAATGATCATTTTTATCAAGCTTGTATATTTAAGTTCAATAATTTCACTTAAATGGCAATGCAAATGACCTATTAATTGTCATTTAAGTGAAATTACTGAACTTAAATATACGAGCTTTATAAAAATGATCATTCTAGAAGAAAATTTCAGATGGCACTTAGAGGCTTTTGCATCTGAACTCTTCATATATATATATATAAAAATAAAATATTATATCAGTCTGGTAAGTAACCCAAAAAATGTACTAGCCAATGGCGATTCTAATGCCAAGGTGTGCGTAGAGGGTTGCTTAATGGTAGAAATTGCTAAAGCAATAAGTTGGAATAAGTCCCACCTTCTAAATAATATAGCCAATTGCCAATTGGCAAAGTCATCGCGTCACTGCAACTGTCAAGCTCCGGTTGCTGTACAAACAGATGCTGCGCAAACTGCACATCCACAAAAAGTGTGCCCTCCCCCCATGAAAATGAAATGCCCCCCCATTCTATATTTTCTGGCGACGGCCCTGAGTACATATCTCTCATTACCGCAGTAGTGATGTTGGCAAGCGTTCAGAGTAAACTTCGTTTATCACTGCCACAACAGTGATTTCAGCCACAGTTCTCACGCCAGCTTTCAGAGTACTTTTCTCTCATTACCACAGTAGTGATTGTTGGCCACTGCTCTCACGCTAGCTTTCAGACTACATTTCTCTCACTACCACAGTAGTGATTTCAGCAACTGGTCTCATACCAGCTTTCAGAATAAAAATTTACCTTGCTGCCGCTACAGCAATTTCGCACCAACTTTCAAAGAAAATTACATTTCTAACTGGCGTAGCAATGATTTCTCACTTCGCTCGCAATAACCTCCATTCTTTTCACTGCTGCATCAGTGATTTCTACCCCTGCTCCCCGCAGGAGCCCCTTCGTTTTTTCTTAGCTTCCACAAGAGATTCACCCCATGAGCCACCGTATATTTCTCCATAGTGACTTCTGTAAAATATTCTACTCATCTTTGGGGGGAGAGGGCTTAATGTCTTAAGTCTTTTCTACCTATACCTATATCGCCAAACCATTCACGGTTTATTGCCCAGCTTGCTGTCTTTGCAATACTTTTAGTGGGTTTTAACTCGGAGCTCAAGCTGAGCCTCAGGTTTGAGCCTCCCCCAAGGACGGCAAGCCAAGTTAGTTTACTATTAATCTTTAAGGCTGAATGGGCAGGCAAACTAGTGAAAAGGTTACTAGAATTTTTTATGACAAGTGTGCACAAAAACAAAATTGTCCATGTTAATTTTCAAGGTATAACATACTCCAGAATATCAACACATACACTGACACATAATGTCTATTTGACCTGTAGCTCGTATCACAACTAAACTGTGTTGGCGATTATCATCATCATTGCAGAAACTGCAGCATCTGATCTGATCTTGATGCAACACATTGTCCAGCTTATTGTATAACTAAAATAATATATTAGTTATGAATATTTAGCCTGCATTTAGCTAATTTAGTTAATTATTTGATCCCGTGTCACCTCAGTGTCTTCAGTTGACAGTCTGGATCCTGAAGTAAATCATTGAGCTGCTTCACTCCTGATTGTCCAGGATCATTTCCTGTGAGATCCAGCTCTATCAGGTGTGAAGGGATTGATCTCAGAGCTGAAGCCAGAGCTTTATAACCTTCTTCTGTCACACTGCAGTTAGAGAGTCTAGAACAGAGAGGAAAACATTCAGCTGATTAATCAGTTATACCTGAACAATATAAATCTGAATGATCGCTCTTCCAGTCGCCTCTACAATAAGGAAGCCCTTTTTCTGGTGGTCTACGGCACATTCAGTGGTGTTTCACTGGCGTATTGCATGGATAAGTGCAGCGATTCCCCCCCGGGCGCTTCAGCATAAAGAGCAGTTTCCCTATGTTATGTTCGCTAGTTTCCGATATTTTTTATGGCTGTAAGGAAAATTAGGAAGAGAGCCAAATCACTCTTCCTGTGAACTAACATATCAAGAACAGCAGCTATGACTATCCCCATGGTAAGACCTGTCCCCATCCCATTGGCATGAAGGACTAGCATTTTGGGCATTCGTGGGGTCATAGGGAAGTTACGACTTAGGGGCCTCATTTGTTAGTTTTCGACATAACGCTGAACGTGACTGACGTTACTGATGTAACCCTCATTCCCTGATGGAGGGAATAGAGGCGTTATGTACCTCCTGCCACAACCCTGAACCATCCCCCTGAATGGCCGGGACCCCGTATCGGCTCCTCAGCATAAACCTGAATGAGTGGATGTGTGCCGCCATTTTATACAGCCGAATGTATGGGGGAGTTGCTGGGCATGCAAATTCCACTGGCCATTTTTCTAGAACTCAGAGGTGATTTGAGCTGACCCCATTTGTCAGTCTTTAACATAACGTCTCTGTTTCCTCTATTAGGGAATTAGGGGTACATTAGTAACCAAGACTTTCTCTTGCGCTTTTGTTTCCAGCATCGCCCTGTCAGTCATCGAGCCTCACTCTCGTCATGTGACTCCTGTGGCTCAACTTACCTCAGTATCTCTAATTTACACTTCTTCAGCCCAGTGCAGAGCAGCTTCACTCCTGAATCCTGCAGATTATTATGGTTCATGTTCAGCTCTTTCAGATTGGCATCTGATCCAAGAACTGCAGCCAGAGCTGAACAGCTTTTGTCTGTTAGGTTACAATCATTTAACCTACAAGGGAAATAAATCACATCACAGAATTAGATGGAGCACATTCAATACATTTAAAAAAAAATTAAATATGTTTTCCATTATATTTTTTTTACATAAACACTTTTTACATAAACTAAGCTAGGGGGTGTGCGATATGACGATTTTTGATCGTGGACGATTAAAATGTCTCCACGATCTGCTTTTGAAGAAATATCGTAGTATCGAGCATTCTATCAGTTGCTGTTCTGGCGCCTCTGTCCCAACATACTGAACAACGTGACGTATTTTCACACGCAGCGGAACAGGACACTGCAGTTCACAAAAGTTCATAATTTGCATGTGCTTTAATGCCTTATCGGTTAAAAATTTAATTCGCGTGCTGATGCGCTGTTCTAACGTGTGCGTTTTCCAGGGATGCAATGGTACACGGTAAAATCTCGGACCGTTCGGTCAGCCCTGCACGGGACAATCTACCCTTGTGTCCCGCGGGACTTCGGTTTTGCCATTGAGTTTGCGCTGATCCTTTTAGTTTTTGCTTTAGGCGCCGTTCACATATCGCGCCTAAAAACGCGTAGAAAACGCTAGGCGCGCCGCGTTCTCCTTTTTCCAAAGCGCTAGGGCGGTTGCGCTCCGGAGGCGTCTGTCGTTGCTAAAGCAACCATCAGCTGCGCTCTGGTTGGTTCTTGTCACGTGACCTACGGAGCGCTTGCGGCATTCTGAAAAGTTGAGAATTTTCTCCACTGCTGGGGACATCGTTAGTGCCAACCGGTCTCGCCTTGCACCAGACAGTGTTGATAGACTCATCTTTTTGCACAAGAATCTCTCAATAGTGGATGAGTAAATAACATTGCACTTTGTATCCTGAATGCAGTATTTTTTTATTATATTATTTTGCTCTGCTTTTTTTTATTCAAAGCACAAGCTAATTTATGTTTGTTAAAGGTAAAAGTGCACTTTTCTTTCACATTGATCACTTCATATACCAGTTATCAAGGTTTGGAATTGGGATCCACTTGAATATTTTGAAGTGTGTTTGTTTACATTTTGTATTTCATATAAGTGATAGTTGAAGAGGTTGTATTACTTAGTGTTGTTCAGTACAGACTAGAGTGTTAATTTATTCCATACATTGATGTTCTTCCTACTGTGACATTCTGTTTATGCTCATAAGAAAAATAAAACATATTTTTGGGATGAAATAGCAGTCTCTTTCTGCACAAAACATGTACCAAAACCGAACCGAGACCGTGGCCCAAAAACCGAGGTACGGACCGTACCGTGGGCTATCTGTACCGTTGCACCCCTAGCGTTTTCTCAGCTCCTACATGTGAAGCTCACATGCACTAAAAGCCTGTCTACCAGCGCCTGAATACTGGACTAACTAAGTTATCTTTCGGGTCTTATTGTGCTAATACTGTCAAATACACACAAGGTTTACATAAACAAAGTCGGTTATGTCTAAAGTGAAAGCAAACTTGAGAAAATTGAGAGAAAATCTGCTTGTCAAATGCGTGTATATTAGATACGTTGCGCGCAACTCTTAAAGAGACAGTAGTAATAGTAAACACGCTGCCGCTTGTCCTTAAAGGGATAGTTCACCTCTATTAATTTCCTTCTAATATTTTTCTAATATTAATATTTGGAAGAATGTGGCTGTTTGGTTACCCACATTCTTCCAAATAACTTTTATTTTCAATAGACAGGGTTCGTACACCTTTTCCAAGGTCAAATTCAAGCACTTTTCAAGCACTTTCAAGGTCCATTTTAAAGCTTTTTCCAGCACCTTACACCACCGTAAATTACATACCAATACATGCAATTATATCGATACAGTAGCGCAAAGTATTGCAATATTTAATTATAAAATTATCTGTTTTACTTTCGGGTTATAGGGCTGTGACGGTGGGAGTTTTTTACCACCGCGGTGGTAATGGACCAACTACCGGCGGTGGTTGGGGGGTTTTGAAATAAAAATATAGTGTTTATTTGAGCAAAAAGTGTTTATTTGAGCAATTCCGTCAAAGAAACAACACACTAAAGACTGTAAAACATTGAAATAAATATCAGTAAATATTGGCAAATTAAATAATTAAATAAAGTTAAATAATTTTTTTTTTTTTTTTTTTAAGACGCGTGATACAGCCTATCGCTTTGCGCTTTGAGAGGGATGTGGGACACGAGCAGGAAAGAGACCATCAATCTCTTTTCTGATATCTTCATGTTTTCTAGGCTATTTGTTGTAAAAGGTATGAAGAGCGAATTTTATCTTCCACAAGGGCAAGACATTTAGGCTATGTTTGATATTGCGCTGCCAGAGAAAGCAAAACTAAAATCACCCGCGCGTGTGAAACGCTCTTTACAAATAAACTTGACACGCCGCATGTCTAATAACAAGCACAAACTGTGTTAAAAAGAATTTGATGTACAAGGAAAAAAGTAGGCTATCTGTTTTATAGCGTTATCCTTCACCACAGCAAAGCATACAAAAATAATAGGCCTAATTTAAAGCGAATTTTAACTGTTTATTAATAAACTAGCGTTTTCTATGTCAGTGTCGGGCTTAGAGAGAAATGCACACTTAATACGGATTATAAGCAGAGAGTAGGCTAGTCGGTTTCTTTTCGTTTTGAATTGTTTAGTTTAAAAGTGGACAATTCAAGCTTTCTTTATGGAATAACTAATGGAATATTGTTAAATTCGCTGATAATCGGGAGACCAGATCGCAAACCAGAATTCAAAGCCGACAAACTTAAAGTTATGGGCTCACGCACAACTCTCTCATTCGTCATGAATTCAAACGTTTCCATGGCTGCGATTTAACATTTAATTACTAACCTATTTTTTATTTTGTAAACAAAGTTTTGTGCTTCACTCGTGTCACAATATTCACATAAAACAGCATTCACATAAAAAAAAAAAAAAAAAATTGTTTTGGCGGACCACCGCCAGTTCTACTCAGCCATGGTGGTGCGGTTGTCAAGTTTACCGGCACAGCCCTATTACTATTATGTCTGCTTAATGTTACTCTATTGTATTTAACAATATTTAACAATGTATTTATATTCAGAGATAGAGATAATTACGTCCTTTTGTTTTGTTGCTGCGTCGACCAAAGCATTGGCGAGCTGAGCTCGCGCGCACACCGCGGTCAAAAATAGTTTTTTTCAGCACTTTTGCTGCTGCGCTCAGTCAGTCAGTGGCGATTACCCGCGCGGCCAATAAAAACGGGGTATCCAAACAAGCGCGGAACTCAAAATGAAAACTTCGCCTACTTTTGCTCAGACCAGCTACGCTAATCGCTCTGTATCTGAAGGGCTACATTTGATCTCTCTACTTAATAAACAAACTATTCAGTCAGATAGGTATTTGTTGCGAAAGAAATACAGTTACAATTTCAAGCATTTTCAAGCACTTCATCACAAATTTAAGCACTTTTCAAACCTTGAAAACACAACATCAAAATTCAAGCATTTTCAAGGATTTCAAGCACCCGTACGAACCCTGAATAGAAGAAAGAAACTTATTCGAGTTTAAAACAACTTGAGAGAGTAAATTATGACAATTTGAATTTTTAGGAGAACTATCCCTTTAATGTTAATAAAACAATAAAATGCAAAGAGAAAAATCACTCACTGCTCTTGACTGATAACTTTAAGTAGCTTTAAGTATCAATGTATAATTTTTACAGTGAAGTCTGTTTTGTTTTGTTTTATTTTCATATTTGTTCATTTAATTACTTTCTTCAATGCTACTGTTAAATACACTTACTGTAGCTGAAAACATAAAGCACTGTTTATTTAATTTGTATATTAAGTTGTGTATGTGTAATGTGTATCTTTGATCTTAATATTTAATAACAAAGAAAATAATGACAAATATTTTTATCTTCGCCCCTGTCTGCCATTCTTTTTTATTTTATATTTTGTTACCTAAGGCTTTGTTTTTAAAATATGGACATTAGTTGTAATGCTCAGTCACAAAATAGTAAAACCAACGTAAAAAAAGAATCGTGATAAAATCGTGAATCGTGATTTTCCTGAAAAAAATCGTGATATGATATTTTTGCCATATCGCCCACCCCTAAACTAAGCATTTAAAATATCAAATTATTGGGAGATACAGTAACAACCGATAATGTATGTACTGTTTTTAAGCAGCCTGTTTAATAAAAATATCAATGTTTTATATTATAACCTTACAGAATGTCAGAAAGATTTCATCTTTCATTTTGTCAATATAAATAACATCTGTACCAAATTACATTATTTCCCCCAGTTTGGGTATATGAATAAAATATGTACTTTTTTTTCCCTCAAGCATTTTTACATTTTATATTTTTTCTAAACGTTTGATAAACTGTCTCCACTAAAAAAAAAAAATTTTCAGACTATTATTTCATATGTCAGGCTTGACAGGGATAAGTTCATGCTCATGATGAGGAATCATATAGAGTAATGTAGATAAAGACATTTTCAGATGAGAGCAAAACATACAAACAAAATATATTAAAAGACTTACAGAGCTCTTCTGGAGGTTTTGATGACTGCCGATAATCTAATGAGACACTCGTCTGATTTCTTGAATTTCTGAAGTTCAAACTCCTCCAGCTCTTCCTCTGATGTCAACAACACAAAGACTAAAGCAGACCACTGGGCAGGTGAAAGGTCACCAGATGAGAGACTTCCTTTGCTAAGGTGGGTCTGAATCTCTTTCACCAGAGTTTGGTCGTTCAGTTCATTCAGACAGTAGAACAGATTGATGGATCTCTCTGCAGGAAGATCATCTTCTAGTTTCTGCTTGATGTACTGAACTATTTCCTTGTTGCTCTGGTCATTGCCGTCTTGCTGTGTCAACAGACCTCGTAAGAGTCGTCGATTGGACTGGAGTGACAGACCGAGGAGGAAGCGAAGGAAAAGGTCCAGGTGTCCATTGTCACTTTCGAGCGCCTTGTCCACTGCAGTCTTGAGTAAATCAATCACGGTTTCATTTCTGTTTTCCTGTTCTGTAGACTCATGATCAAACACACTTGTCTTGTTGATGTCTAGAAACAGATGTGCATAAAGGGCTGCAATAAACTCTTGAATGCTCAAGTGAACAAAGCAGTACATGGTACCAAGAACGATCCCTGTTTCCTCCTTAAAGATCTGGGTACACATGCCTGAGTACACTGATGCCTTATAGACGTCAATACCACAGGCTTCCAGGTCTGTGTCATAGAAGATCAGGTTGCTTCTTTCCAGCTGTTGAAATGCCAGTTTCCCCAGTGAAAGGATGGCGTCTTTATCCCAGGAAACATCTGGTGTGTATTCTCCATCATACTTTCGGCGGCTCTGCTGGATCTGAAAGCGGAGAAAGTGTGTGTACATTTGTGTCAGAGTCTTGGGAGTGTCTTCAGTGTTTGATTCCTGCTGTGTTTTAGAGATCTCATCAGCCTGAGTGTTTTTCACATCATTATTTCTTTCCTCCTCCAGAATGTTCTGGAGAACCGTGGCTGAAATCCAGCAGAAGACTGGGATATGGCACATGATAAAGAGACTCTTTGATTGTTTAATGTGATCTATGATTGTGTTGGCCTGATTCTGATCAGTGAATCTTTTTTTGAAGTACTCTTGCTTTTGTGCGTCACTGAATCCTCGTATCTCTGTCAGCCGGTCGATACAGTCAGGAGGAATCTTACTGGCAGCTGCTGGTCTGGTGGTGATCCAGATGAGAGCAGAAGGAAGCAGATTTCCCTTCATGAGGTTCGTTAGGAGAACATCCAGAGAGGCTGGTGACGACACATCACGCCACGTCTCATTACAATCAAACTTCAGAGGAAGGCGACATTCGTCCAGTCCATCAAGGATGAACAGCACTTTGAATTGATTCCTTCTTGTAAGGTTCAGTCCTTTTGTCTCTGGGAAAAATTGAGTTATAAGGTCCATCAAACTTAGTTGTTCTTTCTCCTTTAAGTTCATCTCTCTGAATGGAAGAGGAAATATGAAGCTGATATCTTGATTTTCTTTTCCTTCAGCCCAGTCCAGAACAAACTTTTGCACAGAGACTGATTTTCCGATGCCAGCGACTCCTTTTGTCAGTACAGTTCGGATCTCCTCGTCTTGTTCAGGCGCTTCAAACAAATTTTTGCATTCAACCTGTATCTCTTGTGCTTCATGACGCCTGGAAGCAACTTCAATCTGTCTCACCTCATGTTCAGTATTGACCTGTTCACTGCCGCCCTGAGTGATATAGAGATCTGTGTAGATGTTATTCAGAAGTGTGGAGTCACCTTGCTTCGCAATTCCTTCAAACACACATTGATACTTCTTCTTTAGGCCACATTTCAGCTGAGGAATGAGGAACAGCTCATCTAAACACAGGAACAGAAAATAGATAGTTTTAGTCTTCATTTTCTCTCCTACATTTATAAGACACAATCTGACAGATGATCATGAGTCTCTAACCTCCTAGAGCATCAGCAGCTTCATCTTGCTTCATCTCTCTCAGGTAATGTAGTGTGAGATCAAGAGCTGATTCTTTGATACTGGATCTGTTCTCAATAAAGTCCTTCACAAAGTGTTGTGTGTTCTCTTTTTGTAATATTTTCTTAAACTTCTCCAGTTCATTCTTCAGAAATGTGATTATTTTGCTCTCAATATCCTACAAACAAAAGTAAGAAAAAAGACACCATTTAAACCAAATTATACATCTACATTTGGCATAATATCTATATAAATCCAGAAAAAAGACTAACATGTTACCCAGCTGTTATTTGTAACAAATAGAAAAATACAACATATATAAGTGCTTCAAAGGAAAAATAGTGATCTAGAGGAATTACATTAAATTTGATTTTTTCAATAACATATTTGTTTGTTGTAAATATTAAACATTTATAAAAAATGTGTTTTCCTACCTGGAAGATTCCTAGAAGATTGTCTTTGAAATTCTCGTGGTTCCTGTGAGTCTGAACGTCTGAGTCTAATGTCTCATATTGAAGCCTGTAATCAAATAAATAAAATAAATACTTATTTTCCAGGCAAAATTTCACAGAAAGAGAAAAAGCATTTGCTGTGAATACTCTGATTAATATTTGATCTGTTTAATGATAAATATTTGATCTAAAAATGTTTCATGATTGGTATTCACTGATACAACTTTTAAACAGTCAACGTGTGACAAAAAATTGAAACTCATGAAATACCTTTTATTAGATGATGGTGTTTTCTCACTGAAGTTTGGTACTACACCTTTAGATCGATCACTCTTCAGAGACACAGAGCTGGACACATGTGAGCCTGATCTTACACTGATGACACAAAGAACAGATAGAGAGAGAAAACACTTTACTACAGGAGATACTTTAGTCAAGTCAAGTCAAGTCAACTTTATTTATATAGCGCTTTTCACAATACAGATTGTATCAAAGCAGCTTCACAGTATTAAATAAAATAGTACATCAGTGTTTGTTTCTAGTGTAAAACGTCCACGTTTGGTAATGCTGATCAATGGTATTGTTGATTAATTAATTAAATTAAAGGTCCCGTATTATGCCCCTTTTCACAAGATGTAAAATAAGTATCTGATGTCCCCAGAGTGTGTATGTGAAGTTTCAGCTCAAAATACCCAACAGATCATTTTTTACAGCATGTTTAAATTGTCATTTTTTGGGGCTCAGAAAAACGCGCTGTTTTAGTGTGTGCCCTTTAAATGCAAATAAGCTGCTGCTGGACGGCACAGGGGGCGGAGCTTCATGAGCTCGCGCTCAGTCTCAGGACAATTTCATCTCACGGAATGATGATGATAATATCAGAAACTCTCAGTAACGGTGTTCATTTCGAGTCGGACAATAATGCCTACAGAGTCAGAGTGCTGTATAGAGATAAAACAGGTTAGTTTAGTAGTTTAATTACGGTTATTATAACGTATTTGTCATCTGCTTGTATGTATCCATTATTTATTAATAGCCTACAAGTCTGCTGTCTGAATGATGATCAAACATATACTGATGAGTTTAATAAAGTTTATTGTACATCACACAAAAGATGAAGCGTCAATTTTACTTCAGAAAATCACCGTGAGAGCTGAGTAAACACAGTAAGTTATTAGAAGTGCGCAAGTACATAAACGAATTTCGGTAGAGTTGAGGGAGCATTCCTGTGGGCGGAGGTTAGTCAAAAAACTGTTCTACTGACGTCATTAAAGAAGGAAGTAGAGGGATGTAGTCCAAACGGCCGTTCGATGTAGTCGACTTCTGTTAAATAAAATATCTCGCTTGGCATTGAACTTTGAGCTTTATAATTTTACAGATATTATTTATACTCTAACAACAACATTACACACTAACTAAAGTTTGAAACACGGGATCACGAAGAACGGGACCTTTAAGTATCCCCAACTGAGCAAGCCAAAGGCAACAGTGGCAAGGAACCGAAAAACTCCATCAGGTGACCTAATGGAGAAAAAAAAAACCTTGGGAGAACCCAGGCTCAGTCGGGGGCCAGTTCTCCTCTGGCGTTTATTAACTAGAGGCCGGATTGTAATTTGAACTGTAAGATTAAAAATATTATATGAATGCCTGGCTGAAGAGATGCGTCTTTAATCTAGTTTTTAACTGGGAGAGCGAGTCTGAGCAACGAACACTATCAGGAAGGCTATTCCAGAGTTTTGGAGCTAAATGTGAAAATGCTCTCCCTCCTTTGGTGGTTCTGGATATCCTAGGTATGACCAAAAGCCTTGAATTTAGTGATCTTAAAGAGCGCGATGGATTATAGGGCGATAGAAGATCCGTTAAATAGACTGGAGCTAAGCCGTTTAGGGCTTTATAAGTCAGTAGCAATACCTTATAATTAATACGGAACTTTATAGGTAACCAATGCAGTGATGATAAAATCGGTGTTATATGATCATATTTTCTTGATCTAGTAAGAACTCTAGCGGCGGCATTTTGGACTAACTGTAGCTTGTTTATTGAGGATGCAGGACAACCAGCTAAAAAAGCATTACAGTAATCTAGTCTCGAGGTCATGAATGCATGAACTAACTTTTCTGCATCAGAAACTGATAGCATATTACGTAGCTTAGCAATGTTTCTAAGGTGGAAAAAGGCTGTTTTTGTAACATATGAAATATGATTTTCAAAAGACAGGTTGCAGTCAAGTATAACACCCAGGTCTTTTACTGTAGAGGATAAAGTAACAGGACATCCTACGATGTTAAAGTTGTATTGTGAGAGGTTTTGTGGGCGGTTTTTTGAACCGATAAGTATTACCTCTGTCTTGTCTGGATTTAATAAAAGAAAATTGCGCGTCATCCAATCTTTTATATCTTTAACACACTCTGTCAATTTGGATAATTTAGCGTTTTCATCTGGCCGTGACGAAATATAGATTTGAGTGTCATCAGCATAACAATGGAAACTAATTCCATGTTTCCTTATAATATTTCCAAGTGGCATCATATATATTGAGAATAGCAGAGGGCCTAACACAGATCCCTGCGGCACTCCATAGTTTACTGGAGTTATGATCGATTTTTCTCCGTTTAAATAGACAAAATGGTATCGGTCAGATAGGTATGATCTGAACCAGCTTAATACTTGTCCTTGAACACCAGTATAATTTTGTAGTCGATCTAAGAGTATTGTGTGATCTATAGTATCGAATGCAGCACTAAGATCAAGTAAATCATTTGTGATTTTAACGAGCGCAGTTTCAGTGCTATGATGCGGTCTGAAACCAGACTGAAACTTTTCATAGATGTCATTTTCTTGTAAGAAAGAGCCTAGTTGGGCGGACACAACTTTTTCTAGTATTTTAGACATAAAAGGAAGATTTGAAATGGGTCTATAATTTGCTAGGTTAGTCTCTTTAGTCTCATTTGAAAAGGTTTATTGTTGCAAATAGTAATTAAATGCAGTATAGCAGTGCATTTGTTCATGTATGACTACAGTCGGATGGATAAACATATATACGTTTAGTTTCATGATCTATTTTCCATAGTGAATTTGTGTCTCCTTGTGGCTGCCTGTGTAATTGTGTTACTGGAATGAGTTTCATAAGGTTCCCAGGAACTGAGTTTTATTGTCATCAAGTTCATTCACATAAACCACTGTAGACAAATAATACAACAATATAATGTAATGTAAACACACAAAATACCTTTTATAAGATGATGGTGTTTTCTCACTGAAGTTTGGTACTACACCTTTAGACCGATCACTCTTCAGAGACACAGAGCTGGACACATGTGAGCCTGATCTTACACTGATGACACAAAGAACAGAGAGAGAGAAAACACTTTAGTAAAGGAGGATCAACTGTGTTTGAAACACATCTCTGTCTTTATCTAATCCTCCACAGAAATACACACACTCACACAATTTACTGTTTTATAGTTAACTAATATTTTATTTTACTGGCTCATATTAGTATAACGATTTCTTTAATATACATGAGAGAGATTAAATAAGTTAAAAAATACTTCACTCTAATTTATGAGAACATGTCAAGTTTTTGTTTATTGACAGAAATAGAGAGCAGAAATGTCTGTGTGACAGTTTTGTTATCATACTTGAATTAAATGAAGTGTACAGTTGTTTATTTCATTTATTTGGATTAATTCAGCGTCTAGAAGGTTATTAACAAATTATGAATTGTGATATTTTCTATAGAGCAAACAGGGCTTTATAGACAATGTCAGAGTTAATTTAAGAAGTTAAAAATTGAAGTTGTGCAAATATAAATCAATGCTTAAAGTTGTGTTATTGACAGGGAAACACAAAGTCCAGTAGAGTTTAAACTGATGAAAACAGACGCAGTCTTACCTGTGTTTCTCTGAGAGACTCATCTGAGAGAGAGAGTCCTTTCCTCTTTCCTCTGACATACTGCAGCTAAACTGACACTGAAAACTGATCAGCACTGCTTTCTGAAAACACTCAATCCTTCAGCATCACCTGGAAATGACACCATTTTACACAGATGAAGAACATCTTATTTAAGACAATAATGAAGAATGCGGAGTTATCATCAACAACAGCAACAGCAAAAACAATCTATAAAATAAAGTGAGTTACAGACAAATATACTGCCATGTAAAATAACCGAATGGTCTTAATCATTTCTGATTGTTTAATGAGTTTAACTGACTCTAAATATTAATTCATTGGGGAAAAGCAATTGTGTTTAAAACTTTGAGTGGGAAAATTGAACCCAATATGTGATATTCTCTATTACAGTTTATAATTGTACAATCATATTTACCCAATCTTTATTAATTGTTGAATCGTTTGTCATTTAATCATTACTTCAAGTTCACAATGATGGTTGATTTCATTACTTTTAAATGATCCTAAAATAACTGATTAAGTAAAAGTAACCATACAATAGACATAGTGTATAACTTAAAGGGATACTTCACCTCTGGAAAGATGAATATGCATTTAAAATAGGTCATTTATATAGAAGAAATGTGAAATTATTTTTGAATTTAGAGCTTTCTAGACTGAGAAAATCCAGAAAATGTATTTTTTGCTGATGTGGATGAAAGACAACAACTCCCAGAATGCACTTACTTCACTGCCCTATGAGGCCACTCCCAAGCCACGCCTACCGGTAAGAGAGCGCAGTTGAAAACAACACGGCTAGGCTACTAGTGAGACTCCGTGACGAGTTTGCCCGGGTTTTTGAGATTGCACAAATGTCTGGGATTCGGCTTTTGCGTTCTACAGTCGCCATTCATCATGTTTACTGTGGCGAGCAGGACGAGGCTGACGGCCGCGGGAGAACGGCGCGAGGCCGGTGGCATGATTACGGAGACGCGCTGGTCTCATATCTCTCACTGAGGAGTGGGAATTTTCTTAGCAATGTTAAAATGCACATCAGCCGATCACTTTTTTAGCGTTCATGTAAACACTACATTCAGATTCACCAATCGGAATGAATTCAGTTAGATTGAAACAAAAGGTGTGCATGTAAACAATGAATGGCGACTGCAGAAAGCAAAAGCCGAATCCCGGACATTTTGGATGATCTCGACGGCCGGACATGTCTGGGGAAAAGAGGATGGTAACCCCTACTACTCAGCTTTCTCCTACTTCTCAGCTTTCTCCACAGAACAAGAGCCTGTTAGCTTAGCTTCCAAAGAAAGACGGCTGACTGTGTGTACATTCTGTGAGTGAGATCCCCCTATGGGCGGGTTGAACACATGCGGGACAGCCCCTCCTACTGGCTGTAGTCTTTAGCCTCTGGCCAAAAAATCCTCAGATGACGCAAAATGACAATTTTTGCGTCATCAGAGGATTTTTTCCAGACAAAAAATACATAAATCTCTCGTCTCAGGGGGATATGAGAGTGGAAAGCATGGTAATTCGAAAATACTACAGGTTTTCTACTAATACAAAGCTTAATGCTAAATCCTGAAGTATCCCTTTAAAAATAGATGAGAGGGTCTGTATCTCTTACCATTGGAGAAAGCTAACGGCTAACTACTCTCAGCAACTAGTCTCTTCCCTGTGAAGGCCTCCCTCCCCTCCCTTTACCTCTCTACAGATAAAGCGTTGTTGGGATAATTCCAGTTTGCGTGGCTACGCGGAAGTGATAAAAATTCTGTATTATAAATTTTAAGGCCAGACAAGTAGTTTGTTGAGGGTTGATTTGTAGGGAAGGACTACACGCCTGCACACATATATTCATACGCACACACCTATAGACTGAACTCGTAATACGCATGTGCACGCCATTAGCGTTCTCACAGGTTCGCGTTTTTGAGGTTTGCGCAGAAAGAACTTAAGAGTTTTCTGTTAAAACGGTGTCTTGTTAGCGCCCCCTAAGTTAATAACTAATGATCGTTGTGACGGAAGTGAATCAATCAAACTAACTTTAGCTGGATAATAACTTTATTCTAGATCTGCTGTAAAGCCAAAACAATCTCTGTTACTTTAATTTCCTATTATCACTGTAAACCTGCTTTGGAACAATCTACATTGTTAAAAGCGCTATATAATTGAAGATGAGTTGACTTGACTAACTTGGATCATGTGACGCTCCTCAGCCAATCATATAATGGCAGTGAATTCAGTGCCGGCAGTTCAAAGTTTTATGACAGTCAGTTACAGCTTACATTAATCAGTTTCTCGTCTATTAGCACGTTGGTCTTGTGAATTGATGTTCTATATTTGGTGTTATATTGCTAGTAAACGTACAGTAGGACTGCCATGTTTGTGGCCTGTGCTTTACTGAGCGGGAAAAAGGGTGTGAATATCTTTATTAGCTGCAGATTACTGATCACTACAGTGCACATAAAACCACATTTAAGATTAGATTTGAATCTGTTCATTAAAAACAGCTGTATTGGACAGTGATACTGGTCACTAAACATGTAATTGTAATGTACTTGCTGAATTCTGGAAGCCATAGAGATAATACATTTATTTATTAAAATCTGTATATTTGCATTCATTCAAAAGCGTTATCTTTACACAGCAGTCATACATCATTACAATTCAAGTCTAATTCATATGTTGAAACCTGGAAGCCATAGAAAGAACACATCATTATTTTATGTATTTTTTCATTAAACAACAATATAATACAATATTTAAAATGAAATTATTAATTTATTCATTAGAAGCTCGAAAAGCTTCTAAATGATGGGTTATGGCAGGTACAAGGGCCTGTGCTTGAGTATAAGAAACTTACTAATGCAAGATATAAATATGCTTGAAGTGTTGTTTTCATTTTGTTTTAGAGTCAACTTCAAGCACAAACATGACAAATAACTGTAATAAATTGTAATTTATGTATACAGTAGCATATAAACAGCTTCTGAAAATTAAAATATTAATGGTAAATAAAATTATAAAGTTTAAAAATATTTGTTAAATGGTTTTATTTATCATCATATTTATGTTGTTTTAATTTTGTAAAGTTATAATTTTGTTATAATATTGTTTTGAACTGTTTGCTATTTACAATGGTTATTAATAACTGTTTTCAATTCTGTGCTTTTATTTAAAAATAGTTTTGAATCCAGACCAGAATCAAAATCATTATAGATGTTAATAATAATACTGGGAACCCACAACAATTCAAAAACATTAAAAAAATGTATTGTCCCCGTTTTTTAATGAATAGATATTAACAAATGAGATTTCAGTGATATTTTGACCACTCAAATAGGAAAAGTCCACGGTTTCCTTTTCAGAAATCTGCTCACCTTGGCTCACTAGCCACGTTCTGCATTAAGAACAAATTGTGCAACGGAATAAAGCACAGAGTTAATTAATAACTAGCTAGTTGTTACTAAGCCTCTAGTGTGGACTTTGTGTTCCAATTTAAAGGGGTCATATAATGCCATTTTTGTACAAGTTAATATGATTCTTTAGGGTCTAAATGAAAGGTTTGTAATATACTTTAATTAAAAAGTCTCATTAGTATTGTAAGAAAATTTTACCTGGTCAAAAACAGCTCTGTTTTTAGCACGCTGTTTAAGTGCATGTGTCTTTAAATGATAATGAGCTTTGCTCACCCCGCCCCTCTGTTCTGTGGGGCGTTTTGACAACACATGTGGAGTGTTGCCTTGACAACAGTTGAGGGTATATTTTGGAGAAAGAATGGCAGCGGGAGTCTCTGTCTGAGGACACTGTGCAACTGTATCAATTTGAACTGGAGTCGGACCCGGAACAAGATGACGGCCCCGAAGAAGTTCGACAATTAAGGCTCGTACAGGACGTTTCTGAATGGTTGGTTAGCGTAATGTCACTTTGATCTATCTTTGTATGTACTGGCAGGGTAGAGAAGTGAGATACGAATGCTATGTGTTTACTGATGTATACGTTAGTTCATTGACAGATTGTTACAGCTAATGGTCATGAAAAACTTTTTTTCGGTTAATGTAGGCTTGTCAGTGATGCGTATCATTATCTATGCAGTGTTAGTTACAACTGTCAGGGCTGAAGCACTGACATGAGGTCACGGCAGGAATGTTTCTTAGCAAAACCAGCTTTATACTGACCCTCATTTATAAAGCAGTCTGGTGAGAAATGATTTGCGCAAATGTGAAAGCATTGATGTTGATCGTGGGGAATATTCCCTTCGAAAACAAACTCAGCCACTGCGTCTTCAGCGGTTCGGTTTTAGGAACATCTAAATGACTGCTGTGTTCGTTATTACACCCAAGAACAGAACACCACAATCGCAGACGCCATTCTGCTCCAGCGTATCAACAATGGCGGACTATGATGACAGTTCACGCACGAGCGAGGGTGGGTCTGTGTTGAAACGCTGCTGTCAATCAACAATCATGGGAGAGGCGTCCAATCGTGTGACGTCACGCGGTCAGACAGCTCGATTTGAGACGGGGGAAAACATATAAGGGCATTAAAAAAAAAACCACTGGATGGATTTTTATCATTATATGATGGTTGTGTACAGGCACTGCCAACACACATTTCAGTACAATCAACTTGTAAAAGTGCATGTACCATTATATGACCCCTTTAAGAAAGAACTAACAAATGGCTGGAGCAACTCTACCCAGAGAGGGAGAACGCCAGAGTTCGGTGCTCAACTGCTGATCTACAGCGTTAATTATACACGCTGTCACATTCATATGGCACGTGTGTGGTGTCTAAAACAAATAAAGACATATAAATTACAACTGAAATACATGCACTATACATAAGATCAGCAGCAGTAAATATTTAAATAGACGATCAGACCATTTCTAAAGATGCCTTATTTAAGCAAAACCGACCGTTAATAACATACCAAAGAATACTGCCTCAAAAGGTTATATACGTGCAATAACAATATGCTAATTAAACAGTTAATATGATCTAAACATAATACAATACACAAACTTGGCTGTATTAGTTTCGGACGTGTGCACTTCTGAAGATGACGCAGGTATAATAGAATGGAGCGGTAAAAGCTTAAAACTCAAAGTCTCACACTAAAGACAAGAAACGAGATGTTACAATCATATAAGCATAATATATAACAAACACACTTACTTCTCTTGAACACACACACAATAAAGGCAACTATAGCGAGCAGTTGACAGAGCTGTATAGAAATACAAATGACTGTTGTCATCAAAACTGAAAATATTATGGAACATACTGTGTCTTTTCAACACAGTCCAAGTTGTGGAGACACAAGTTTGTTTTTATCTATTGTCTGTTTGGACTTTGAGTCTGCAATAAAGATAATATGACGATTACATCAGCATCATAGTGCATGCATTGAAGTCTTTTTATACACTGGTACTATTGTATTTTTGCAATGCATTGATTGATTATACATATACATATATATATATATATATATATATATATATATATATATATATATATATATAGTGTTTTGTTCTGTTGTCTGTCTGTGTTTTTTACATTTGGACCTTGAGTCTGAATAAAGATATGATGATGATTATAATGCATTATGTCAGCATCATAGTGCACGGCAGTCACAAGGCCCTATCTTAGGCCAGCGTGGCGCAAGTGTTGCTAGTTTCAGCCGGACGCAGTTTTCATTTTCACGTCCTGCGCCACGTTGTTTAAATAGCAAATGCATTTGCGCCTATTTGTGTGTCCATGGGCTGCTGGTCTGAAAACCAGGTGTGTGTTCAGGCACATTGTTGGAGCGTTGCTATTTTGAGGAACTGAAATAGACTGAGCCATTGACCGACTGAAACCTGGTCTAAAGTCAATGGAGCAATATTGTTTTTTGTTATCCAAGAACGTGTTAGTAATGTGCGCCTATAGGTGGGTCCACAACACGCAAACACTCTGCTTGTTACACACACACTCTGCTTATTACACGCTTAATACACACACAGGGCACACGCAGCAGGACACAAACCACCCAAATATTAAAAATAAATGGATTACAATGTAAAAGATTAATATTGTGTACATAAAGATATGGTGGAATCCGGCTTGTCCCGTAGATGTTGTGCTTGCGTGCTTTAACCTTGCGCACGAGCAGATCTGTTTCCTCTTTGGAGTATGGAGCCAGATCAGCCTCTCTAATAATTCACGCAAAAAAAAACTTGATTCATACATGCGTAGACAATTTCACATGCATGAAACCAAATTCACGGTCACAAAAAAAACAATTCAGAAATTCAAAAGTTATATATTCAAAAAAAGCAATTCAGATGCGCAAAATAAAATTAAACTGTGCACAAAAACCTTTGAATGTTTAAAATGTACGAGTAAAAATTTACCCTTGAATGTGAATATGCAAATCAAGCGTGCCGCACAAGTCCTGAAAAGTGAAGCCAAATCAGACTATTTTAAAAATATTTATTGGATTGTTTGCCAAAAAAAATGGAAAAAAAAATCTGAAAAAATGAAGAAAAAAAAAATCTGCATTTTGTTTCATGATTGAAGAGTTCAACAAAACAGTCAGTCATTGTCACTCAAGTATTTATCCTCATCACTCTCACTGTCACTGTCACTGTCTGACTTTTCAATATTGGTGCATGTCTTCTCAGTATGGCAAGCCGTTTTAACTTTTATTCATTTCCAGGATATGAATTCTTGATATCAACAATTCAATTTTCACTAGTTGAAACGATAGTTATTGATATCAGAAATTAGATTTCTACTAGTAACAATGGCAATTTTTGATATCAGGAATTACATTTCCACTAGTAACAATGCTAATTCTTGATATCAGCATTTACATTTTCACTAGTTAATAACCCCTCTGTGCTTCTTCGGTCAAAAACGGACGAAAACATTTTGAATTTTTTTATTTTTTTGCGACTGGGATGACACTTGGTAACGTCTCGGTTACGTATGTAACCCTCGTTCCCTGAGTAGGGAACGGAGACGTTACGTCGGATGACGACGAATGGGGTTTCGCTTAGAAATCCTATCATCTTCGAGTATTAAAACACGAGCCAATGGCAATGAAATGCCATGGGTCTGCGGAATTTGCATAGCGTAACTCCGCCCCACGCAGGGGGTATATAAGGAAGTGCGCGAGCAACATGCAGACTATGTCTTCGCTGAGGAGCCGAGACTGAACTCAGGCGTTCCAGCGGTACAGCGGAAGTGGCAGGGAGACGTAACGTCTCCGTTCCCTACTCAGGGAACGAGGGTTACATACGTAACCGAGACGTTCCCTTTCGTTGTCACTCCGAGTTACGTCGGATGACGACGAATGGGGTTCCCAGTGTAATCACGCCACCTCTCGACTGTCTTCCAGTGCCCTGCGTAAGTCTGAGCTCCCTGTCGTGAGACTGGCACGGACGAAGGACTCCTACTTAACACAGGAATACCAAGGTACACTGGGAAGCATATCTAAGTGGAAATATGCAATCATGCCCAACCCGAAGGGGGGGACTTGGAAAACACATATGACCCCGAAGGGCTGCATACGGAGTCACTGGGGTGTCCAGCCGCAGGTGGAATATTTCAACCCCAGGGGTGGCAAGGTGGCTTGCCAAGGGAAAGACACATGCTCAAAGAGGCTTACAGTGGAATACACATGTGGGGGTCGCCCGGAGGGGGAACCATGCACATGGAGGCACCTAGCCAAGCGCGAAAGCTGCCGGTGGCATAACTCTGGCGTTGACGTCAACAGTGCTGGAGGAGACTCAGGGCTTATGAGGCTCACCTGAGGAAATATCGCACGTATCCCGTCCGTGGAGAGGAATGGCGAGCAAGCGAAGACACCTGAGCAGAATCTAGCACCGGCTAGTTGAAGCGAGTACATGAGAAGAAACTGGCTCAACTCGGAGATTGTAGAATCTCGCGAAAGTATTAGGTGTCGCCCAGCCTGCAGCTCTGCAGATGTCTGTTAGCGAGGCGCCATGCGCTAGAACCCAAGAGGATGCCACACTCCGGGTGGAGTGGGCCGTCACACCAAGGGGGCACGGTCGACCTTGCTGCTGGTAAGCCAAAGCAATGGTGTCCACTATCCAGTGAGACAACCTTTGCTTCGAGAGAGCCTTTCCCTTCAGCTTCCCACCATGACAGACAAAGAGCTGGTCTGAGGTCCTGAAACACTGCGTTCTGTCTACGTAAGCACGGAGGGCGCGTACTGGACAGAGCAGTGCCAAGGCTGGGTCTGCCTCCTCCAAGGGCAGCGCTTGCAGGTTCACCACCTGGCGAAAGGGTGTGGTGGGAACCTTGGGCACATATCCAGGCCGGTTAGGATCACGTGAGAGATAGCCGGCCCGAATTCCAGGCACGCTTCGTCAACCGAGAATGCCTGCAGGTCCCCTACCCTCTTGATGGAGGCCAATGCAACCAGGAGCGCTGTCTTCATAGACAGGAACTTAAGCTCCACTGATTGCAGAGGCTCAAAGGGAGCAGTCTGCAGGGCAGTTAGAACCACTGAGAGGTCCCAAGAAGGAACGAGAGGAGAGCGAGGAGGATTTAGTCTCCTCGCTCCTCTCAGGAACCTGATGATCAGGTCGTGCTTCCCCAGAGACTTACCTTCAACTGCATCGTGATGTGCGGCAATAGCGGCAACATACACTTTCAGGGTGGAGGGAGACAGCCTTCGCTCCAACCCTTCTTGCAGGAAGAAAAGCACGACACTGATCGGGCATTTCGTGGGTTCTTGCTGTTTAGAAGAACACCAGTTGACGAAGAGGTTCCACTTCAACGCATAGGCATGTCTCGTGGACGATGCTCTAGCGGAAGTGATGGTAGCCACCACCGCTGGTGGTAGGGTACTCAAACCTACCTCCTCCCGTCCAGGAGCCACACGTGGAGGTTCCAAAGATCGGGACGAGGGTGCCAAAGGGTGCCCCGTCCCTGAGAAAGCAGGTCCTTCCTCAGAGGAATTGGCCAGGGAGGTGCTGTCGCAAGGAGAACTAGTTCTGGGAACCAGGTGCGGTTGTGCCAATACGGGGCAACCAATATTACCTGCTCCTCGTCCTCCCTGATCTTGCGCAAAGTCTGCGCAAGGAGGCTCACTGGGGGAAACGCATACTTGCGTAGGCCCCGCGGCCAGCTGTGCGCCAGTGCATCCGTGCCGAGCGTGCCCTCGGACAGGGAATAAAACAGGTCGCAGTGGGACGAGTCGTGGGAGGCAAACAGATCTACCTGTGCGTCTCCGAACTGATCCCAAATCAGCTGGACCGACTGGGGATGGAGTCGCCATTCTCCAGCGAGAGGCCAAACTCGAGACAGCTCGTCGGCCGCCTGGTTCAGGTGTCCCGGGATATAAATGGCTCGAAGCGACCTCAGATGCTTCTGACTCCATATGAGGAGGTGGCGGGCGAGTTGCGACATACGGCGGGAGCGTAGACCACCTTGATGGTTGATGTACGCTACTGTGGCGGTATTGTCTGATCGGACTAGTACGTGTTGACCCTTGAGCAACGCTCGGAAGCGGTGCAGGGCAAGGCGTACGGCCAGCAACTCGAGGCAATTGACATGCAAAAGGCGCTGAGGACCTGTCCAGGAACCTGCAGCAGCATGTCCATTGCACATGGCACCCCAGCCCGTGGTGGAGGCATCTGTGGAGACAACAACATGCCTGGAAGCTCGTTCTAAGGGCACTCTAGCCCGTAGAAAATTGAGGTTCGACCACGGGGTGAAGGTCTGACGGCAGGTCGGAGTCACTGGGACTCGGAGCGTGCCGTGTTGCCATGCCCACCTCGGGACTCGATCGTGAAGCCAAAGCTGAAGCGGTCTCATATGAAGCAATCCGAGCGGCGTTACTGCAGCTGCGGATGCCATATGCCCCAGGAGCCTCTGAAATAGTTTCAGTGGAACCGCATTCTTGCCCTTGAATTGGCGAAGACAAGTCAGCAGTGAGTACGCGCGCTCGCTCGTAAGCTGCGCGCACATGGCGACCGAGTCGATCTCCATACCGAGAAAAGAGATCCTCTGCACGGGGCAGAGTTTGCTCTTCTCCCAGTTGACCCGAAGGCCCAGACGAGCTAGGTGCCGGAGCACAAGGTCCCTGTGTTCGCAAACCTGGTCTCGAGAGTGAGCTAGGATGAGCCAGTCGTCGAGATAGTTCAGGATGCGAACCCCGTGTTCGCGTAGGGGAACAAGGGCTGCCTCGACAACCTTCGTGAAGGCGCGAGGAGACAGGGCTAACCCGAAAGGGAGAACCGCGTACTGTATGCCTGTCCCTCGAAAGCAAACCGTAGAAACGGTCTGTGTCGAGGAAAAATGGAGACATGGGAGTAGGCGTCCTTCAGGTCGATCGCTGCAAACCAATCCTGCGGCCGCACGCATTCGAAAATGCGTTTGGCCGTGAGCATCTTGAACGGCGTCCTCTTTTTTGAAGGGAGCGGTTCAAGACGCGCAGGTCCAGGATTGGTCGTAACCCACCGGATTCTTCGGTACAATAAAGTAGGGGCTGTAAAACCCAGACTTCATTTCGGCTGGAGGGACAGTCTCGATCGCACCCTTCGCCAGTAGGGTAGCGACCTCCGCTCTCATGACAGGGGCATTGCCACCGGCCATAGTGAGCGGATTCCCCTGAGGCGGGGAGGAGACCACGCGAACTGAATCACGTAGCCGAGCCTGATGGTTCTCCGACCCGGCGGGACAGTCCGGAAAGCTCTAGCCAGGCCTCCAGAAACTGCGCCAGCGGGGTTATTCGAACCACAGACGTACTGTCGGGGGTGCAGCGAGGCGGAATGACCGGCCCAGGCGAGGGTGGCATAGCGGCCCGGTGCGGGGGCACGGCCATAAACCGCGTCCTGCCAGAGGAGGCCAGGGGAGGACCAGCGTCCCACGGGGGCGTGCTCTGGCAGGGGTCTGGCGACAGAGGGGGATGAGAGGAGCGTGGCCCGTGGGCGGCGCGTGCTGTCATCCACAGCCTCTTGGGGCTCAGAGAAAGAGCATTAGTTCTTTTGTAGAGATCTTCACCCAGCCCTCAAGCGGGGGAAGGAGTGGTCCTGCTACCAGCTCCTGAAGAACTGAGCCCTAACTCCAAGCTGCCTGTCTCAGGTTTGTGCTGCTCAGCCAGGTGTTAGCCGGCTAAGGGGCAGAGACAGGCGGTGCCAGCCTCCAGCGACCCCCTTGTGCTCAGGCCAGTGAAGGCTCGAGGGGAGGAGCCGCAAGGAGGCGGCGTCGGTGGGAAGCAGACTAAGCAGACCACACCGACGGATGACCGTCAGTGCAGAAGCCTCAGTCTGCTTGTGGATTGATCGAAGACTGTTGGGCGCAGTCCTCAACCACCCCGCCGACCAGGCTGCCCGCCTCAAGGTGCTGCTTAGGCTGGCGTGGCAGTCTAAGGGGCGGAGACGGGCAGCGCCGGGGGGGGGGCTTGGTGGGAAGCAGACTGAGGAGGCCGAACGGATGGATGACCATCGGTGCCGGACCCGAGTCTGCTTCAGGTGGTCGAAGCCACACCGCCAAAGAGCTCAGCCTGGGACATGGGGGAGCTGAGAAAATGAATTCTCAGACCCTGCCACATCAACCTGGCTAAGCCCATGTCTGGACCACATAGTGGACATCACCTGACCCAGGATCACGCAGGTACCGATGTCGCCCGAGAGCGAGGTCAGTAGTGTGCGTGGCGGAACAACCAGGCCGGGCATGGGAGGCATAGCGTCCCAGCATAGGGGCGTGGTTAGAATTTCCGCGTTCTGCCAGGGTTGGCCAGGGAAGGACTAGCGTTCCACTGCGGCCGGTTCGACAGAACTCCCGGGACAGCACTGCATCGAAGGCGCAGGCGACACACAGCACTGCATGACCGTGCCACTATAGTGACAGGGAACATACAGACCATGATCGCCGTGCGATCGAAAGCAGCGAAGGCGGAGGACACCCGCGGGCCGCGAAAGTCACGTGGAGTCTCGCGCAGCGCAGGCGTCCTGATGCACGTCCGGGAGAAGCTTACAGCGCTCGGGGGGAGGGCGGGGCCACTCCAGCCGATGCTTTCAGCTGCCCAGGAAAGCATGGCTGACAGCTCTGGATCGGTCCCGGCAACGATGGCACTCCCGTGGGAGGCAACGCAGTCGAAACTTCATTTCCAGAGGAATCAAGCCCGCCTTGTGATGCTGTGAGTGCATGGTCTGCGATGTGGAGGGGGGTGTGGCCCGAGGAATTGAATCGTCGGTTGTTGTGCCACACCAAACCCTCAGATCACCCTGGCCACCAGCCAAAGTATCCCTTCTCGAGGAAGAGATAAATTGGGGTGTGGCAGAGGGGACTCTACTCACATGGAGATCATTGAGTCTTGATCTATAAACATCGCGATGGTCATGTTCCCGCAATGAAAACATGACTCATCAACGAGCGCTGCCAAGCGTGATAAAGCCCAACACGCAAAACAGCGCTCGCGACCGTTAGGCAGATGACTGACGCACACACATCCAGAAAATACACGGGCGAACCGTCTTAAAAAAGACGTGCCGTGTGCAGCTCTTTTTAGAGAGTGGAAAAGCTCAGCAGAGTGCTGAAGCACCCAGGGAGAAACACACTCACTGTCGGCAGATTACTGCACAAATCAGCAGCAGGAAATGCGATCTCGCTGGAAGCGCCGTCACACCAACACACTGAAGAGCCGCTCGTCTCGAAGAGATTTGAGATGACACTCAAAAGGCTTGTGGAGTGAAGTACTGAACTTGGCTCCGAAGCGAAAACATAGTCTGCATGTTGCTCGCGCACTTCCTTATATACCCCCTGCGCGGGGCGGAGTTACGCTATGCAAATTCCGCAGACCCATGGCATTTCATTGCCATTGGCTCGTGTTTTAATACTCGAAGATGATAGGATTTCTAAGCGAAACCCCATTCGTCGTCATCCGACGTAACTCGGAGTGACAACGAAAGGGAACTTTTGTTGTATTAGCTATGTGAACACACACAAAAATCATGGACATGATCTGGATATGTTAAAGGGTCGTAAAAAAAATAGTCACACTTAGCTTCCTGCCGGTCAAAAATGACCGACATAGGAAATGAATGGGAAATACGAAAAAAATACGAAAACTCAGAGAAACTTTTGGTGGTACAAACTACAAATCAGCCACTGTGCAGAAAAAAAGTGCACAGCAATAAAGGGGTGACACTCTAAAACAACAAGAGTGCAAATATGACGGTACACTCGGTTTTAGAGGGATTACTCAGCAGTCGTTAGGAGTTAATACATGCAATTAGATGCATTAAAAAGCTGAGATCCTAAGCTTTAAAATGATATATAATTTGTGAATTTATGAATATAATAGAAATATATTTTTTGATATCAATAATTACATTGTTACTAGTAAAAATGGCAATTACTGATATCAATAATTAAATTGTCACTAGTTGAAATGTCTATTCTTGATATCAACAATTGAATTGCTACTAGTAAAAATTCTCATTTTTGATATCTAAAATGGCTTTCTTACTAGTAACAATCACATTCATGATACAGAAATTAACATTGTCACTAGTGAAAATGGAATTATTGATATCAAAAATGAACATTGTTACTAGTAGCAATTTAAATGTTGATATCAAGAATAGACATTTCAACTAGTGACAACTGAATTCTTGATATCAAAAATAAAGGTTTTTACTAGTAAGAATTGTATTTCTGATATGTGAAACTGGAATTTCAACAAGTAAGAAATCAATTCTTGATATCAACAATTGATTTTGAATGGCAGCCTATGGTGACATTTCACTAGTGAAAATACAATTACAGATATCAAGAATTATAGTTTTTACTAGTTGAAATTCAATTGTTGATATCAAGAATTATCATTTTAACTAGTGAAAATGTAAATGCCATTGTTACTAGTAGAAATCTAATTCCTGATATCAATAACTATCATTTTAACTAGTGAAAATTTAGTTGTTGATATCAAGAATTCATATCCTGCGAATGATTAAAAGTCAAAATGGCTTGCCTATTGCCATTCCCAGTATATAAATGGTTAATATCAAGAATTATAGTTTTTACTAGTTGAAATTCAATTGTTAATATCAAGAATTATAGTTTTTACTAGTTAAAATTCAATTGTTGATATCAAGAATGAACATGTTTAATAGTTGAAATGTAATTCCTGATATCAAAAATTGCACACGTCCAAATGATCTGACGGCGCGGGCGGGTATAGATATATACATAGATGTCGCCTTGGCTACGGTTTCGTTCCAATGAACTGCAGTAGCGAAGGCGACATCTAGTGTATACATCGGGTATAGATATATACACTAGATGTCGCTTGGCTACGGTTTCGTTCCAATGAACTGCAGTAGCCAAGGCGACATCTATGTATATATCTATACCCGCCCGCGCCGTCAGACCATTTGGACATGTGCTGTTTTCAAGAGATAACAACGGTATAAATACTGTTCATTTTCTCACACAAACCGCTCGTTTCGTGTCTTAGGCCATCAATGTGTACTTATGATGGGGAATTGTTTCATTTGGACGATGGGGAATTGTTTTAATTTGGACTCTGTGCTTGTGTTTTGAGCCAGTGACCATCGACATGCATTATATGACTGACAGACAAGAACGGTTTGACCTAAAAATATCAAAATTGGAACTACTGCGGAAACAAAGACACCTACATCTTGGATGCCCTTGAGGTAAGCTAAAACATATCAAAAATTTATTTCAAAGTGAACTATCCCTTTAAAGGTGCTGTATGTAACTTTTTTTATAAAATGAATCCTTTTTTTATTGCCCGTCTGTGAAGGGGTTGTAATCACACATTACAATGATCCACTTTTCGCGTTTTGCTATTACTTCTGAAGGCCAGTATTCCTATTTTTATGTGAAGTCTCCGGGTCGGATTTTCTGCGAAATCCACCGGATGTGACGTGCATGCGCGCTCCCGAGCCTCTCCGTTTTATATACAGTCTATTGCGACGGCACTGCAGCTAACAACACGGAGTCTGATAACACCAAAAAACGACCTGCCTCCAGCACAACACAGACTCCAACACAAACTCTTTCTGAGTAAAAAATTGTTATCTGCTGAAGCTCGTCAGGCCAAACGTCAATCGGATCGACTCAGGACGAAAACACGGATCAACATTGGCAGAGCGTTTGAATTATGGAGAGACCTCCGCTTTGTTTTAGGTATAAAAACAGACCCTGAGTTGGCTTTCATCCTTTTGGACAGGTAGCCTAAGCTAACAATACTTCAAACTAAAGCATGTAAAATATATTGTGATTTTTTCTCAAGTTAGACATCATTAGTTCGCCAGCTAACGCCGATCATTTGCTAACGTTATCTGATGTGAAAGACTACAGTTGTAACTTTATTGCTTTTCACGAGCACGAGCGCTGTTGTTGCAATCTGAAACATCACCGCTAGAGGCCGCTGGATCCTACATACAGCACCTTTAAGGTAAAAAAGTTACTTAGATCACCTTTAATTGGAAAAATTTAAATGTTGTATAATCGAGCTCTAAAAATAATGGATAAAAAGCCAAATCGATGGCATCACTGCAATGTTTTTTTTTTAAATTAATATGCTAAGCTTTACAAATTTTAAAAATCAACAGGTTCCAGGTTCAGCTCGCCCCAAAAAACAGCGATCGTGCCCAAAGCAGCTGTGCAGGCATTGTAGGATCAAACCAGTTAGAAGACATTTCACTCCACAACTTGTGAATTAACTGTAGTAAAACAAGCTTTTTTGGCAGAAATGTGCCTGTATATATTCATATTAAATGCTATTATATAACATAATAAAGTCATGTATAAATGCATTAAATGTCTTGGAGTAATGCAGTAATGTGTTTGTTTAGACGTTATGGCAGTTTTTTTTTCTTACATCGGAATGTGATCACGTGTATGGGCGTGTTTGAGGAATTTGGCTGCTGAAAATACAATATTTTAATTCAACTCTGAGTTTAAACTAACTAAATGACTAAATTTGCTGAATGCTGATCCGATCTTGTAGCACTCAAAGATATTTGTATACATTTAATACATATAATCAATGTTATAACCACCAATATATTACCCAACTCTAGAAATAATGCTTGTAATGTATTTTTTTTTATATATATTTGCATTTGAAGAGTGAATTGTTCAGTTCAGTCTATTTGTGTTTCTAATATGTAATATTTTTGTGGTTATCTAGAGTTATACATTTATTTTGAAGGATCAGTTCATATTTGTTATTGGAAATACAGTGCAAGCTGTGTGGAATCACAGACCCGTATTGATGAGGTGATGTCACAAGATTTGTCATGAATAGTTGCACAGACTGCTGTTACGGATAGAAGTTTTGCGCAGCTCCCCCCGTCAATGATCTAGCACCCCCTCAGCACATGCGTTAAAAATTCTCCGGCGCCGGCATAGAATTTTATTTTTTTGTTCCGTTACCTCCAACTCCCGTTTTGAGTCGCCGGATCCACCCTCTGGGATCTAAGGTGTTTTTGGGGTCCTTGAGATGTTGACATGCCCTGACATTTGTGCTTTTTTCAGTTGCTTATAAACATATTAATGGCAAAGGTGTAATTACACTCTATTTAGCACAAACAGGGCTACCATAATATGTGAGCAACATGTATGTACATGTTTGTATTTTTGAGAGAATAATGTTTATGCATGGTTATTGAAAAAACTAAAAATGAAAGTTTCTGAAATAAGGCCACAAAACACATACTAAATATGTGTCCACAAGACTTCTGAATAATGCATTGTCGCCTAGAGTTTTTTTCTTCAAAATGATGTGAAAATCATCCTGCCTAATCATTCACATAAAACAATACATTGATTTAAATTTGTAAGACACTTTTTGTTTGGAAAGGCAATATGCGCAGGGGCGTGAACGATCCAATGACATCATCATGAATATTGAGTGGTTCACACCTGAGGAGACAATGGCATGCAAACATAATGAGCCATTCATTCAGGTGTGTCACTGAGCCACAGGAAAGAATGCATGGACAATATATATATATATAATTGGTTCACAGTTGGAAACACAGTTGTTGTTTTTTTCACAAATTGTGCTTGCAAATTGTATAATATCCAAGGTAAACATTTCTAGTAATTGTGCAGTTAATTCTCATACTGTATTTTCAGAAAGTTTTGGAATATATTCTTTACCCAAATGTGTCACTATTAAAACACAATAAAAAAAAAATATTTAAAGAGAAGGTTTATATTGACCTTTTAAGATTTTGTTTACATCTATCCTTTGTAGCGTCTGGACCAATCAGACACACACAAATTATTCATTTATTTAATGAATAATCCAGCAAACTCACTCTCCCAACTAAGGCCTGTGAAACGTCCCCCAAAAACTAACATCCCAAATGAAGCCAACACACTGGCAGAATGCGGTGCCTTGTTACAGGACACACACTGAAACTGATTTTACGATCGAAAGGAATGTCCAGAAAGCTGTGACTCTCACTTAAATTCTTGCAGAGGAAGAGAAATAAAAACCCTGTTAATCCTCTATATTCTATATATAACCACTTGATAAATGTGTAAACATGTATCTAATTTTCCCACCTCATGATTTTCCTTTAATGTGTTTGTCTTTTGTATTCTTGTAAACTCTATTCGGTTAATGTCTCAGACTTTTCATATTATGGTTAACCAAATCATTTGTATGGCATGTTTGGTCTCTATAAAATCCATTCTTCGTCTCCGATTTGTTAATTTACATTACATTCTGCTAACTTGGTGACACATTAGTATTATAAGCATCTTAAAGATTCTTGTGTTAAACATCCAATCAGATTACATGTTCAAAGACAATGGTCGTAAAAGAATTTCCCTCCAAAGGAAAATCCTCTCATTGGTTCTTGCACCTCCATAGGGTGTTACTTCTTCACACTTTAAAAACCCAAGATCAACTTTTAGCTATCTCTCTCTCTTATTTCTGTACTGGAATGCTGACGTGAAGAAGATGCTGAACTAGAAGTTTCTAAGGACACACCAAGCTTGTGCCAGGCTGTCTTTCCATTCACCAAAGATACTCTGGAAATCACTGGTTCTCTCTCATCAAGACCACATCAGCAAAGATCAACTGGAGCCTCAACAGATTGCATCAGGACAGTTTAATTCAAATGGGCGAGACATGCAAGTAACAAACTTAGTCTCATTATTTGATACATTAAGTATCCTTACCCCTCTTAAGGAAGGGCGTGTTAGAACTAAACTGATGGTTTGCTCAAGGCTGTTGATCTGCTGAATTTCAAACAATGCTATAACTTCTTGCTTTCCTGTATTCTGCTTTAGCTCTCTTTCCCTTGGTAAACTGTTTGCATGTATGTGTGTGTGTGTGTATGTTAGAATAGTTTAAGTGTTTAGACTAGTTAATAAAATCTTGTTCATGTCACACGTAAAGTTGTCCGTGTCTCAAGCTCATAACTGGAGTCACTAATCATTTAGATTTTTGCTACTGCTCTTAGTAGTACTGTAAATTAAGAAAGACATTTCCCATGCCCCGGAAATGTACATTTCTTAGAGTTAATAAACAATTAATCCTGAGTGTTCACGGGACAAACAGGTTAATTGATTGTAATATTAATTTACAACAGTAAGTTAATTATATTAACTGATCCACATATTCATAATCAATTATAACCAGTTATTGAACAAAAGGGAACTGGAGCGCTGCTGAAATCCCTTGTATCCTCCGGTGCTCTTGGAAGGGTAATAATTGAAAAAAACGTAGGAAAAAATCCAGGTCCAGGCACTCAGTGGATACAAAAAGTGATACAAAAGTCTTTATTAGAGGGCTAAAAAATTAAAAAACACCAACGCGTATCGGCCCACTGGCCTTCATCAGGGTGTTAGTGACAAACAAACAGGAGCAATACTTATACAGTGATTGATTTCAGGTGTGCCACTCTGGCACATGTAACACAACTCTTTGGCCACTAGAGGCAAAAGTTAGGTTCATACAAGTAACAGGCAAAATACAATAAAAAAGATCTCTTAGTGGAAAAACAACACTTCAAATATCTAATATTCTCCACACAATATATAAGATCAATACGTGTGAATAGGCTACAGTTAACTCTCATAACTCTAGTGTCATAGACAAGATGATTCAAAACAGCATTAACCAGAAATGGGTACTACATTCGACGACAACAAACTGTACCTATAGAGGCATAAAAAATCACAAAAAAGGTGAGAGATCAAAATCCTCATTAAGACCTGGATGTTTGGTGGCCCTCAGAGAATAGATCCAGTATGTCTCCCTTTGTTTGAGACGTCTAATTATGTCCCCACCCCTGGCATCAAGGCGAATAGCCTCAATGCCCACTACTCTTAAGGTAGAATCCCTCCCATGATTAGCATCCATATAATGTTTAAAAGAGGTAAAGCTGAATCTTCACATTATTACCTTATCTGACTATTGGAGGCAAGATATGATTCCAAGAGGTTTGAGATTGAACAAATTTCCCTCGTTTGGTTATGATAATGTGGATTTTAAGGATAAATGGGAAGCAATTCTTAATAAATGCTCCCTAGACTTAATCCTCTTGCTAATTGAAGAAGCCAGAAAGCAAAAGTCAGCTGTACAATCTCAGATTGATGAATTGAAATCTGAGCTCATTCAGAGAGAATCAGAGGAACACAGGTTGCCTTTTGAAAACAAATTAAAAGAAGATCTTGAAAAACTGTCAACGAAATTGAAGCTAGGCAAAATAACAAAATTCAAGCGAGACCGTAATGACTACAGTAAGTGCTCTATATACGGCTGGGGCAGGAAGGGGCACCTGACAAAAAGAAGAGTGTCTTTTAATCTTCCAAGCACTGATGATGAGAACTATGATGAAAGAGATGGTACTAATGTCCGTGACAAGAGGGATGGAAGTGTTCAAATTGCTGATGTGTATGATAGAAATGCTTTTTTGGAATCTCGCCCCAAACAGTACAACCAACCTTACAAAAGAGGAAGAGGAAAACGCGGAGGGGTGGAAAGCAGCGGAACCCACTTTCAGGAACCACCAGTAACAAGGAGCCGGTTCAAGCATCGGCCGTAATCAACATCTCAGACCTATCCCTCTCTGATGACTGCGTTTCTGTCTTGTCCAAGGGTCTCTCATTTTCTCCTACACACTCAGGTAAACCATTTGACACCAAAGTGGATCTCTATCGATTCTATAGGAGTTTACATCTGAAGGCCTGGTACTCCCAGAACGCACAGGATACAACTACCTGTTCAACTACTACTGTAAACTCTCCTTTTCGGCCCAAGTCTACTTTTTCACCTTGTACTACAAATCCTATATTGACTACTTTTACCAAAAAGGTCACCTATGAAGTAGAAAAGCTTTACAGTAAGCAAAAAAGGATCACACAGCATAATCTCACAAAAAATGAATCTCAAGCACTTAAATGGCTTTTAGAGAGAGATGACATAATTATAAAAAGTGCGGACAAGGGGGGTGCTGTTTGTGTGTGGGACAAGAAGAAGTATATAAGTGAAGCTCTTCGCCAACTTGACAATACGCAGTACTACTCAAAGCCCTCATCCAACCCAATGGACAGTATGAGGAGAGAGCTAGACCAATTACTTAATGAGGCAAAATTACACAATTGGATTACTAAGAAAGAATATGAGTTTTTGCTCTGTCAACACCCACGTTATTCTTCTTTTTATATGCTCCCCAAAGTCCACAAGGATCTGGAAAATCCACCTGGTAGACCGATTATCAGTGGGAATGACTCAATAACAGAACCTGCCTCCAAGTTTGTGGATTATTTCATCAAGCCATTTGTTGCGGATTTGCCTTCGTATATTCAAGATACCACACAGGTTTTGAAGAAAATTGAGCAAATAGGTAACATAGGCTCTTGCATTATGGCCACGATGGATGTGGAGTCTTTATATAGTAACATTGTACATGATGAGGGTCTAGAGGCTTTAAAACATTATCTCTCATCTAGACCTGAATATTTGATGCCTCCCAGTGACTTCTTAGTGCAACTTACTGAGTGGACTTTAAAGAATAACATCTTTCTCTTTCAAGATAAATTATATAGACAAGAAAAGGGGACTGCAATGGGTGCGTGCTTTGCTCCCAATTATGCCAATCTGTTTTTAGGCTTGTGGGAGGAGCGTTATATATTTTCCCAAAGTAACCCTTTTAAAGATAAAGTCTTGTGGTGGGGCAGATATATTGATGATGTGATCCTTATTTTTTCAGGGTCAGAAAATGAACTTGTAGACTTTCATGCCTATGTCAACAGCCTGAATGAGAACCTCAAATTTAGTCTGGGCTATGACTTACACGCCATAAACTTTCTGGATCTACGGATCTCAAAGGATAATGAGGGATTCTTGCATACATCTATCTTCAGGAAGGCAACTGATCGCAATACCTTATTACATGCAAACAGCTTTCATCCTTCATGGCTTATTGATAACATACCCTTTGGACAGATCCAGAGACTAAGACGTATGTGTGATTCAGATCAGGATTTTCAAAATCAATCTACGGATATGCAGCGCCGTTTTCGACAAAGAGGTTATCGGTCACAAACTTTGATTCAAGCTCATGATAGAGCCCAATCACTTGAAAGGAAGAGCTTGCTCCAGTCTAGACCCAAAAAAGTGTCAACTCAGAAACCCTATTTTGTCACTCATTACAGCAAGGAGGCTGTTCAGATCAAACACATTATAAGAAAAAACTGGAGCATTATTGAATGTGACCCGACTTTACGGGAAATATTCACAGAACCCCCTGGGATTAGCTTCAAGAGGGCCCCCACAATTAAAGATAAATTAGTAAAGAGTTACCTCCCTGCTCCTAAACGTGAATGCTGGCTGCGTCAACCCAAGGGAAAGTTTCCTTGTGGTAATTGTAATTATTGTGAGAATATGACTAAAACTGACATGTTTGTTGATGTTTTTAATAACAAGACTTACACTGTTAACAGCTTTATAAATTGCAATACTACCCATGTTGTTTATCGTTTGGAATGTCCCTGTGGTTGTTTTTACATAGGCCTCACCAAAAGGAGATTAAGAGACAGGGTAGCTGAACATCGGTATGCCATCCGGACTGGTAATATCAATTATCCAATGGCTAAACATTATATGGATGCTAATCATGGGAGGGATTCTACCTTAAGAGTAGTGGGCATTGAGGCTATTCGCCTTGATGCCAGGGGTGGGGACATAATTAGACGTCTCAAACAAAGGGAGACATACTGGATCTATTCTCTGAGGGCCACCAAACATCCAGGTCTTAATGAGGATTTTGATCTCTCACCTTTTTTGTGATTTTTTATGCCTCTATAGGTACAGTTTGTTGTCGTCGAATGTAGTACCCATTTCTGGTTAATGCTGTTTTGAATCATCTTGTCTATGACACTAGAGTTATGAGAGTTAACTGTAGCCTATTCACACGTATTGATCTTATATATTGTGTGGAGAATATTAGATATTTGAAGTGTTGTTTTTCCACTAAGAGATCTTTTTTATTGTATTTTGCCTGTTACTTGTATGAACCTAACTTTTGCCTCTAGTGGCCAAAGAGTTGTGTTACATGTGCCAGAGTGGCACACCTGAAATCAATCACTGTATAAGTATTGCTCCTGTTTGTTTGTCACTAACACCCTGATGAAGGCCAGTGGGCCGATACGCGTTGGTGTTTTTTAATTTTTTAGCCCTCTAATAAAGACTTTTGTATCACTTTTTGTATCCACTGAGTGCCTGGACCTGGATTTTTTCCTACGTTTTTTTCAATTATAACCAGTTATTATTGATTGTAACAACACTGAGTCAGTTAAGGGGATTTATTAGCTCAATGAGAATTAATATTCATAAGATATGAATATTAATGTGCCGTATACACAAATTAATTTATTCTAAATAGGGGATAAGTAGGTAGAATTTATACGTTTAATTAGGGGAAATTTAGGTAAAAGTTAGTGTTCATTTATCATGCAAATTATCTGTCCGGCAGACAATATGTACGAATCCTGAACAGAAACCTATCAGTCTATAACACCGGCAAGATATCCTTCTTGTGGCCACAAAGAACGATACTTTAGGGTTTATAGACGATTTAGATATTTTACTGGTAGAACTAAGGTAGAACTCGGATGTTATCACACTTTCAGGGATTTCAGCAATGTAACAATATGAGACAGATTCAATTTCATAAGATTATAAAGTTTTAATCAAACAACTAAGATTACATGTACTAATTCAATCACGCAGGAGTAAATATGCATAAACAAAACAACATAAGCGATCGCAATAAGACATAAAATAAAACAAAGCAAAAAGAATAAAATAATAACAAGGTTATGACAGAAAGAGAAAATGAGAGAGAGGAAGAGAGAGAGTTTTGGGTGTGTGTAGGTGTGGCAGCGTGTATGTGGGAGTTTGGGGAGCACGTGTGTGTGTGTGTTTTTGTAGGAGCGCGTGCGTGTGTGTTCGGGAGCACGTGTGTGTTTGGCTAGGAGCGCGTGCGTGTGGGTTCAGGAACACGTGTGTGTGTGTGTGTGTGTGTGTGTGTGTGTGTGTGTGTGTGTGTGTGTGTGTGTGTGTGTGTTTGTGTGTGTGGATGTGTGTGAGAGAGTCAGAACAAGGAAGAAGGCAAAACAGTTTAAAATGTTACTTTTCAACGAGAACCCAAAGGCTATAGCAATTTCTAGACAACTGAAAACAGCATTTCTTTTGGATCTGCGAATTTAAGGATATACAGTACTTGTTTGAGGCCCTCTTGTGTGCGTCTCGTGTAACAAATGCACCTGGAACGCGTGATCAGCCGCTTCGTCGGAGGCGAGGTTTGGTTGCGATGGTAACTCAAAGAGTTCGTTAAACTTAGCTCAAAGATAACTTAGCCTTAAGTTGGTTTCGTTGGTTTGTATGAGAATTATCAAACTGAAATAAAATATCAAGAAAATAAAGACTTAGAGTAAAATGAAATAAAAAGAAAACGAAGGAAGAAGCGGGTCTCTCTCGAACTGTTGAACTGCGAAGTCCTAGAGAGCTGGCGCGTGTTTTTGAAGGGACCACAGCCACGCCTTCCTCCTGTTTCGGAGCCAATCATCTGGAAGGGCGTGTTGCGGCCGCCTCCCTTCGTTTTGTAAAAGTACACACCTCTGGAGCAAGTACTGGAGGGATAAACTTGGGTATGGAACATTTATAACCTGGTATAAATGAAAGAATGCATAATTGTATACGTTGAGTTAAGAATTCAACACCGTTGTGTTCTTCGCAACGAAATGATACCACGAATGATGATTCTGTGATCTAATAACACAAAGATACATGACTTCTCGGGATTTCCATGCATATCACATTGATTATAAAACAATACAGCTTATAGATATAGTAATTTGGGTATTGAGATCCTGAAACACAACCAGAAATACAATTTATATAGTTTGTAGGGTATTTGTAAACACACGTGGTCAGGAGATAGTATGATCTCTTTGTGTTTTGTGTGTGTGCGTCTGGTCATTCGGAGTTCACGCCTCGCGCTGAACTTTTGCTCTCCGAGCCGGGGGGTGGGGGTGATGGCTATATGTGTGTACGTGCGTTTTACAATCACGGGGCTTTTGGTCAGACACTGTCTTGTTTGTTCTGAGGTGTAAATCAGTGTTTGAGTGTAAATCATTGTCTTAAGGAAACCGATAGGGGATTTGCGAAATTGCCGACATCGCGGCGCCTTTCTCCTTGTGACTTCCCGTGGAGTAGTAAAACACCGTGTTTTGTTGATTCAGGAACAAGAGAGCGTATTTAGATGGCACTCAATGAGTTACTGAGATGATAGGCGCCATCTGTTTGTAGACAGTCGAGGAAGAACAGAGCCTGTTTGTTGATTGGAATGTCAGATAGCTTTAATAAGCGTAAGCCACTATGTCTTGCTATCAAGGAGGACAGGGAGGGGGAGTTGAAGAGTGGGTAATGTCAGTAAGTTGATCATATAGGGAGAGCTGACATTCTGACCACGTCTTTTGCGTTACATTCCCCCCCTTGATGAGTTGGCGGGGCGTGTATGGGCCTGGTCGACTCATCACGGTAACAATGGTCAGATGGCAGGTCAGGGATGTGAGGAGGCTGCAAAGGGGTTGTTAAGACTGGGGTTTAGTTCGATGAGGTCTTCAGCATTCTCTGGTGAGGCGTCGTCCTTCCGAGGGTTTCTCCGGAAGCCTACGGAGACTGCCTCGGTGAGCTTGGTGGTGGAGGTCCGGATTGCGTTGATTCTTCGGTACAGGACATAGGCCATACCCATGGTGAATGTATGTCCAGTGATGATGGAAAGGCACAGTGCGGTATCAGCTGCAGTCCAAGCCTGGGCGACAGGTGAAGTGTTTAAGATGGGTAGTCGAGATATGGCCTGAAGGGCTGAGTCGAGTCGCACGTACACTTTCTGGGTGTGTGTTCGGCAATTTGTGATAAGCAGTCCGGGCTGCTCTCTCAACACAATTCCCGAGGCTGGCCCTGGTGAGATGACATCGGGTGGTGGTTGGCCTCTGGTCGTCTGAAAGCACATGATGGCCATCCACAGCAGCATCCTGTTATAGGCAAGAGAGAGGGAGAGCTGGAGGAGAAGGGAACAGAGAGAAGGTACAGGTCAGCGAGGGTTGTTCTTGTTGTGATGACGGTGGTTGAGTTTAGCTGGTATTGGCCTCTTCCCGTCTGTCTTTGCTAAGGGCCAGATACCGTCTAATCTGATTGCGGTGGACCCATTTGAGAACTGGTTCTCTTGGTCCCCGTTTAAGCTGGATCTGGTATGCTACGGGGGAGAGTTTGTTCACTATTTCATGAGGTCCAGTCCAATGGGGCAGAAATTTTTTCGACAACTGCTTGGGTGGCAAGGCGAAACTGTAATACAGGACTTTGTCGCCCACGCTGAGTTCTTGGTGTGATGCCTTTCGATCGTAATATGCTTTCTGGCCCTCGGCGCTGGTTTTCAGGTGTTGCTGGGCGAAAGCGAAAGTTGTTTTCAAATGTCTATGGAGCTCGTCCAGATACTGGGACGTGGTGTAGGCAGTGACAAGGTTGTGGTCTCCTGGTTGGTACAACAGGTGTAATGGCAGGGTCATCTGCCTTCCGGTCATGAGTTCGAACGGTGGTACTCGCGTTGATTCCTGCGGGGTGGCTCGGATGGCCATCAGTACCAGGGGAAGTTTCGCATCCCAGTCTTTTTGATTCGCCGACACGTACTTTCTTAACATGGCGACCACCGTTCTGTTAGATCTTTCTACCTGGCCCGATGAGATCGGATGGTGGCTGATATGAAGTTTAGCCTGCACCCCTAGAACTCTCCAGATCTTGTGCATGATCTCTGCAGTGAAATGGGTACCTCGATCTGAGTTGACTCTTAGTGGCAGTCCGAAACGGGAGAAGATGTGGTTCATCAGGAGGTATGCCGTTGTTTGGGCAGTGTCGTTAGGTGCTTGCAAACATTCTACCCACTTGGTGAATTGGCACACCACCGTGAGAAAGTACTTATTGCCTCTTGTTGATCTGGGCAGGGGTCCTACCCAGTCAATTTGAAGGTCTGACCAGGGGAACGTGATCCCTCTGCGTTGCAGTGGGGCTCTGTGATTTATGTTTGTTGGTTGGAACTGACAGCAGACCAGGCATTCTCTCACATACTCTGCTACATCCTGCTGCATACATGGCCAATATGCCACCTGTCTAAGTGTCTCATACGTGGCTCTGGTACCGTGGTGTCCAGCGTATGGTGCGTTGTGGGCGTGGTTTATGAACTCCCCCCTTTGGCATCGGGGCACAACGAGTTTAGGCGAAGTGGTGTCATCGGTGACAAACCATAGAATGTCGTCCCGCACACGTAGCATATGTTTGCAGTTATGTAAGTGTCTGAGATCTGAGTCATCAGTTATGTCTGAAGGTGCGACAGGGTCGGTGGATGGGGTTGAGGAGGTATGTTTTAATTGTTTTTATGGCAGTGTCAGAGTCTTGCATGTCCGCAATGTCGAGCCACGAGAAAACACTGTATCAGCGGCGCCACTGATCGCAGCGGCAACGAGCACTTTGATCACTTGATTTAAAAAACACATTTCAGCGCTAGATCTCTTATTTAACAAACGAACTAAATGAATGCTCTGCTGGTTAACTGGAGATGTTTTGTTATTGGATCATTCGTGCCGCGAGATGTTTTATAGGGGGCGGTAAAAAACATCAGGCACCGAAATCAGGCACCGAAAGTTTCGTTCTTATTCAGTCTGGTTACTACCGTTTACGTCGGAACCGGTTCCCTATTGGAACCGAGTTTCGGTACCCAACCCTATTCATGATATCTGAGTGCTTCGAGAGAGTCTGCCCATCAAATATATATCTGATCTGGGTAGTTCATCTAATTTTATTTTCGATTTCGGCTTCCAAGGATTATAAAAAGAAGATGTGAGGTAAAACTATTAAAAACTAGCCGCGTTCGTCTAGTGCTTCATCTTTTTCTTCACAGCGCGCTGTCACTTCTCCCTAACGTTAAACCCAAACAGCACTGTGCACAATCAGTGATGGTTGTAAAATGCAGTGTCTGCTGATTCTAAATTGCGGGAGGTGTTTGATTGTAAAAAGAGCTATTATAAGCACAATTATCCGCGTAAGAGACGTACTTTGAGGGCGGCGGCGCGTTCAGAAACGGACTGCAACTAGACAAGCAAACTATACTTTGGGTTTCATGTGCGCGTCTAAACGATCAAATACAGACAAAAATATGGCTAGATGACAGGTTTGGAGATTCACTTTAACACAGTTTATGTCTTAAATGGGAGTTAGTTGTGGAATAGTTGGGAGAAAATGTGTATTATTAGATCTGCATTCGGACTTAAAGTGGCAGCGTCTAATAAACCTGCTAATGATTACACCTTTAATGTGAATAAAACAACTAAAGGCAAAGAGAAAATTACTCCCAGCTCTTGAATGAATAACTTTAGCTTTAATAAGCATTAATCTATCTATAATAAACTATGCTGTGTTATTTTACATTTGCTTACTTTAGATTATTATTAGATTTCTAGCATATTATTATGGATACTTATATCCTGATCATAACTGGGATAGTTATGTGCATGTATTCACACTCATCAGATTGTATTGACTGAAAATCTGTTTAGTTCTCTCCTGTTAATTTGCTATTTACTTAGCGTCAACTGGTCTCTTATTTCAGGGACTGTCGAGCAAACCTTTAGCCTCATCAAGTTCTGGACTGAGAATGAGGAAAAGTTCACCAAAAAAAAATTTGCCTCCAAACTGTTATGGGAGTGAGTGACCAGATTGTACAATTCAATAACTGATAACAATATCAATGTCTGATAATGTTCTAGCCCCCAGGCAGCTACAATGCATTTTGACAGGTATTCTCATATTTGTATGTTTTTTAGGAAAGCAGTGAAAGACCTGGGCCTGGAAGGAAGGATTACAGGAGAGAAGGCAGGCAAGAAGTGGGAGAACCTAAAGAAGCGTTACAAGGTAATTCTTTGGATTGAGATATGTTGCATGTCTTCATCACCTACATCTTACATCCTTTACACTAGGGCTGAATGATTTTGGAAAATAACCTAATTTAGATTATTTTTACCAATATTGCGATTGTGATTTAATATGCGGTTATTTTTTAAGCTCTTTATCTTTTCTATTATTTAACAAAGACAAGCAATACATCTTGTAAAATATGGATGAGAATCTTTAGGCACCTCATGAGCCGATCAACTTTTTTTCTTATTAATATTATTAATAAAACTTAAACGATTTATTTAATTACATATGTAATTATAAGTAGGCTACTTTTAAAAATAATTACACATAAACAAACTAAATTAATACAATAACATGTTAAGAATTTTAAATAGGCTATATAAACGAATAGCTTCAAAACATAAAAGCTATCAATAACAAAGAGGGGGAAAAAACATTACAAGCAATAAACAAAGACTGCTTTCAGTATTTAAGAGTAGGCTGTCTAAATGTTTTTGCATTCAAGAACTCTGATTATTCTTTCTCAGTTTAGACACGAAAAGCTGCATTCACACTAATGCACAGATCTCTTTTGAAATCTGAAATGTGGTTTGTCCTGTCTGTTTAATAACTTAAGATATAACTGACTGTTTACATTTCCGTGCCATAAAAGCATTGAGATTCAAGTACATTTAACCACGTAGACGGAGTTGCTCACAGCCGCATGTGAGAGCGCTCTGCACAAAGTGCGTGTGAGTATTTGAAATTGTAAGCCTTTTGTTGATGGTTTACATATTTTTATTTTTAATATATAGGCCAACTGCATTCCAAAAGACATATGATGCCTTTATAGAGCATTTGTAAGGAAAATACCGGCTTGGCCACCCCTCTCACAACTGCTGTTTCTGTTTCTCTTTTTCTTTTCTTTTTTATTGTAGGACCTGAAAACACCAAAGACAGGCTCAGGAACAGAAAGTGGAGAAAAAACGGTATCCAACTGGCGATACTTCGAGGCGATGCATGCCGTTTTGGGGGGAAGGCCAGCTATTGATCCTCCTGTGATTGTGGCCTCTTTCAAGCCGGCAGAGGACCCCACATTATTGCTAATGGTAAGTTGATAGTAGTAGGCACTAGGGCTGGGTATTGACACAAATTGCACAATTCGATTCGATTTCAATTCACAAGCTTGCAATTCGATTCGATTTCGTTTACGATTCGATTCGATTCAATATTGATTTTGGATATCAGGTACAATACATTGCAAATTTTCTCAAGGAAAACAAATCTCTTAACTATTATTGTAAACTATGGGAGTCAGTTGTAGCCTATAGGCTTCATTAGCCTACTATAATATTGAAGGTAAAAATTAACTGATTTGTATACAAACACTTAAAATACACTTATTTATTATTCACGCCACAGCGCCAAAACGGTAATTATGTTTTTGAATTTCGTAAGAAAATAGACGTAATTTGAAATCTGAGACTTTGTTTCATATCAATAATAACAAAGCACAAAGATTATTGCGATTTATTGGATGGGATGCGCGCAACAATGTTCCATTCATTCATCAACTGAAAACAGGATGACTAATCGATTCTTGGGATTTAAGAATCGATATCGTTTCGTAAAAATGAGAATCGATTAAAATCGAGAAATCTGTATTTTTTTACCCAGCCCTAGTAGGAACTATCACATTTTCAAAAATAGCCTATGGTGCAATACTTGCAATACTTGTACCCCCCATTCCCCCCCCAGGCCATTGTCACACCTGAACACGAACCCCTCGAGGAAGACATCTCTGAGCCTGTATCTACTCTTCATCCCACCACCCCAGTTCGTCCCACTACACCAACCACCACTTGTCCCACAACTCCAGCTACTACTCGTCCACCCACCACTCCAGCTACTCCGAGCTCCTCTAAGAGGAGGAGAGGAAATAATCTCATTCTGGATTTTCTTCAAGCAGAATCTGTTAAGGAGCAGGAAAGGCACAAAGAAACGGAGGCCCAAACTGAGAGGTTTTTAACCCTCTTCGAAAGACTTGTGGACAAAATGCCCCAACAATAGCTATGCTATGTTGTGTTTGTGGACAAAATGCCCCAACAATATTTATTTTATGTTGTGTTTGTGGACAAAATGTCCCAACAATAGCTATGTTGTGTTTGTGGACAAAATGCCCCAACAATAGTTATGCTGTGTTAAGATGTCATTAAAATTTTCAATATTTTTTTGCATTTCTAGATCATTATAAAAGAAACCATCACCAACATGTTTTCAAAATATAATTAAGTTTAATAGAACTAAAGTTAAAATGAACCATATGTCCACACTAGAACAACCCAAAAGAACATGGGCATGTAAAAAAAAAAAAACACTCAGAGAGTTGAACTATTTACAATTTTCATCAGAATTTTCTAATGAGGGGCTTGTGCGCTGATCAAGGCAGCAAGTCTGTCCCTTGTGGCATTCCCTGGTGTCTCATGTGCTTCAGGAGCTTCTTGTAGGGGAGGTTCTGGGTCCAGGATGTCCACTGCCACATCAGTGTCTGGTTCCAGGACATCTCCATTGTCAATACAAACATTGTGCAGGAAAGCACAGGATGCTATGACCTGGGGTGCAAACGTAGGACTGACCTCCAGGGCCCTGAATAGTGTGGACCTCCAACGAGTCTTCATGATGCCAAAGGCCCTCTCTACAATCGAACGTGCCCTTGATTGGTGGTAATTGAATTTCCTTTGCACTGGGCCATTCACAGGTTCCCTGTATGGAGTGATGAGGCAGATTGGTGTCTCCAAACAAGGATATCCGCCATCTCCCAGGATAAAGTATCCATTGGGTGGATAATTTCTGGCCAGATAAATAGAACTGTTTTTCAAAATGCGTGTGTCGTGTACAGAACCTGGATAGCCTACAAAAATATCCAGGAACTTTCCAGCAGAGTCACAGATGGCTTGCATGTTTATGGAGTAAAACCCTTTGTAATTTAAATAGTCCAGGCGATGAACTGATGGGGGCTTAATTCTTATGTGACAGCCATCAATAGCACCTACAGCTTTGTTGAGGACGGGCGTTCCAGAACACTGGGCAAATCCATCAGCCACAGTGTCCAGGTCTGCAGGCTTCGGAAAGGCAATGGCTCTATGTAGATTATCCCAAATGAACTGTGCCACCTTGTGAATAATTCTGTGAACAGTGGATTTGGGCACACTGAACACTCGCGACACCACACGAAAGGAAAGTCCATGGGCAAGCCAATAGACATATATCAGGACTTCCAATTCATTGCCCCAGCCATGGTCCTGCTCTCTCTGCATCAGGCGCTGCAGGGCATGCATGGCCTGCCTATTTAACCTGAAGTCCTGTTTGATTTCTAACTCCACATCAAACCACAGGTGTAGGATGGGCACAAGGGTATTCAAACTGCAGTATGTCACTGGACGGTCACTCTGGAAAACAATGAACAACAAGTAGCCTAATAAAAACATGTTTTGCATTACACATTCCACAGTCAGTGTAGATTGGTGACATTTACAACAATAACAATTTTAGCATTTAGTCTTTTATTTGTAATAAACACTTTAAGTGGGCTATTTAAAAAGTGTTATTTATGTTAAATTACGTTTTTTTAAACATACGCGCAGAGTGTTAACTTATGTAAAAGTGTACGAGTAAGATACATTTTATTGTATCAGCACCCCCAACCTAATACCACCTCCCGCACCCCTGGATTTAACTAACGTTATACGACCTGAATGTGTAGGTCGTGTTATTTTATCGACACAAACAACAGGTAAGTTAATTCTATTTGGGCTAGCGTTAAATCATCAACAGCTGAGGTAAACATATAACATCAAAATATTTAAAATCGGACATACCTGAAATAAATCCTCAAGGCAAAGAAGACGGCGAATGCGTCTTCTATATTCCACATGTCTTCTCTGTTGATTCATCACGCATTCTTTTCGAACTACCTGTGACAAGTCAGTTGTGGCTGCTGGGGTTCGGGTGTTTCCGGCGTTGCAGCAGGTGAGTTGTCAGAGCAGTTTTGACATGCTGCCAAGCCGTTACCTAGAGCAGATTTGTGACTTTGTGCATATCGGGCTTTGACATTTCTTCCTTGGAGAGCCATTAGCCATGTAGCTATGCGTGAATTGGTTACCACTCCAACACGAATTCGTTGGCTATTTAGAAATGTGACGGGCTGGTGGCAAGTCTCTATGATGACTTTTTGTGCCCCAATGTAGTTGGAGAAACGCTGAATGGCCCATACTGTACAGAGCAAAGCTTTTTCACAGTCTGAGAATTTACATTCTGGAGGTAGAAGCGTTTTGCTGGCGTATGCAACCACCTTTTTGTCTTGGTCGTGTTGTTGGTATAGGCCAGCACTGAGACATTGATCTGAAAACCCAGCTTCCAGGTGGAATTCTTTTTGTGGATCAAGGTAAGCAAGGCATGGTGCTGTGCATAAGTGCCTTTTTAGTTCTGCCATGGCGTGTTTCTGTGCGTCTGACCAGACGAAAGGGCAGTCCTTTTTCAGCAGAGCTGTTAGAGGCCTGGCGATGTCTGAATAGTTTTCGATGAACTGTCGGGAGTAATTGCATACTCCTAGGAAGCTTCGTAGTTCAGAGATGTTAGAGGGAGGTTTGATGTTTTGGATGGCATGAATACGGTTTGATTGTGGTTCAATGCCATGATGTCCAATGCGTAGGCCGACGTAGTCGACTTTGGTATGGCACCATTGACCTTTGTGGAGGGCTATTTTGGCGCCGGCAGCGGCCAGCTGGTTCAAAACATAGTAAATTTCTTTGAGGTGGTCGGCCACCGTTGTGCTTTTCATGAGCACGTCGTCGACGTAAATCAGGTTACCTCTCATTCTGGCGTCTGGGCATGCTTTGTTCAGGAAGATGTTGAACTCGGCTGGTGAGTTTGCATATCCGAACGGACACCTGTTGAACGTGTACTGTCGGTTGCCGAACGTGAATGCCAGCTTGTGTTGGTCGTCAGGGTGTACTGGAATGGTCCAGAATCCAGAGGCCACATCGAGTGTAGAGAAGATGGTGGCTCCTCTGATTCGTGGGATTTCCTGTTCCAGCTGAGTCATGAGCCACCGTGACAACGGCACCTGTTGATTCAGTTTGCGATAGTCAATAGTTGGTCTCCATTTGCCGTTTGGTTTGAGAACAGGCCATATTGGGGCAGAGTAGGTGCTGTTGCAAGTTCGGATCACACCTTTCTCAAGCATGGTTTCGATGATTTCCTGCACTGGTTCGTGTGAGGCGATGGGAATTTTGTATTGCTTGACGAAGGTGGGAGGAGCCTCAGGGTGCGTGGGGATACGCACGGTGTGGAGGTCAGTGAGCCCACAGTCTAAAGAGTCTTTTGCAAAGGATTCTTTGAACTTGTAAAGGACTTGTCGTAGTCTTTGGCGGTCTGTTTCATTCTGGAGTGCGTCGGCATCCTGTAGAATTTGTTCCACTTGTAAGGTAAATGCCTCTGGGTTAATGCGAATTAGCTCAAGGATATAGGGAATTTTAGAAATATTAATAATCATAACTTATGGTCATAATTCATAATCGCATATGCATTTACTTTATCAATTATAGGAAATGCCTCGTTCTGTAACTGGTTTCGTCATCAGTTATTCGTCCCGCGAATAAATGTAAGACTATCACAGTTAAGAAGAAGTATTCCTGTTTACAAAACTCCAAGAAAGTTTATCTTCTGGCCACGAAGACAAAACCTCTTTGGGTTTATAAATTAAAACTACTCAAAGTAGTTTTATAATATAGAGCCTGTAGCTTTATAGATCTTTTGTTTCATTGACTTTATAAAAAGTGGGTTTTCAAACACAGAGACAGTTAAAAGTATAAATGGGTTTATTAATAAAATGGCACACGCTAGAGATTATAAGCTACAAATATAAACGTACGTAAAATGCAAACAATAAAACAAACAAACATTTAAACAAACATGACGTGATCGGAATGAATGACATGAAAGAAAGAAAGAAAGAAATAAAGAGTTAAGAGATAGAGGGTAACTTAATTCACAGACCTACGAGCTAAACACCAGGAATCAGCTGTTAGAGAGAAAGATACTTGCGAGATGTGGTACTCTTTCAGTGTGATGCTGAAAAGGGGACGTGCGCGTGTCCGGCTGGTTTGCGTCTAGCTTCGTCTTCTGGGTCGTTTCGCAAAACGATGTAAAGGCTCACTTGAATTTAACGTTACCGAGAAAGTTCAGTCGTTTCCCTTGTCGAGGGGAAAGGCGATAGGAACTTAGTTGCAAAGAACGGCAGCTACGACTCGAACATGTGTTGGTCCGAGGAGAAGGCCTGAGCCTTTCAGATGTTTCTTGAAGCCAGGGAGAAGAGGAGATCGATGAGAGAAGAGCAGGGATCAGAGAGAAGAGAGAGAGAAGTGGGGGTCTCTTCCTTTTAACAGACATCTGTTTACGCCCTGTTTTGTGACAGAGCGAATCAGCTCTCCTGATATGAAGCGGGAAAAAGTTCTTTGTGTGAAGAAGAAGACGCCTACTTTGACTTTGTCATGTGAGAGATAGAATTCGTATTTCCTCTTTCAGACAAGATACTACCCGTAAGAATACATTTCATTGTAATCTCATACATATATGTAATTCCGTGAGATCACTACGATTAGAATGATACCAGACATGGTGTACAGAACATGGGAATACAGATATGCATTTCTAATGTAGGATTCTGAGCATTTTAAGAGTCAATTGATTTCTTATGATAGAACATAGAAAATCTCAATCTACCATGGAAATCATACACACATAAAAATACATATCAAAAACATGGTTCTTGGATTGCCTGTGTGGAAGTGTATGGAATGTGGGCTTGCAGGAAAAGGATGAGCTGCAGCTTTGGAGCCATAAAAGTTTATGACCAGGTCGAGGTCGTGTTACAAGACACTATTGAGTGATTTTCTTTCAATGAACCTTCAGAATCAAAGATTTTACTCTTAGCAACCCACACCTCTATTATAAATTTGTAATGAATGGTAAAATGAAATTTTACTATGTGGAAGTCCATATATGGCAATGTGCCTCAGTTGCATCTCGTGGTGGGTTTCTGGTTGGAAGTCCACGAGTGTGTGTGTGTGTGTGTGTGTGTGTGTGTGTAATGTCACGAGGTTGTAAAGTCGGGGAGAAGGTCACATGGGTGCTAGTAAATTGGTCCTCGTGGGGCAATTATTAACCAGCGCTGTCTTCCCGAGGACAAAGACGATGTGTTCGCCATCACATGATTCACTTAATCTGAAAAGCAGATGCCATTGTTGTTACACACTTGAGATTCAAAACCTTGGTATGGTTCATCCGTTGGCTTGTCATCAGTCGGGTTGGTTTTGACAGGCATGGCAGGTGCGCCAGCCTCACTGACAGGCTGGTGGGAGACTGTGTACACTGCGAGGTTTGGTCCTCCGTTCTGCACACCTGATCTTTGGCCATCGACATGACAGATGTGATGGCAATGAATTGGAAGGGTGCTGTGAACAATGTGTTGTCTGTATGTCCTTCGGGTATCAGTGCAGGTGGGATGGGCCCTATGACGGGTAGCATCAGTTCAAAGTCATGAAAGTCGTGACTGACTAGCCATCCCAGTCGGTAGGCTTTGGGGATGCTGATGTCAGTTGCTGTGCAATTGTTGAACAGAATATAGACTACCCGAGATGATACTTCAGTGAGGGGTGTGGCTTCGAGGGTGAGTCCGAGTTCCACACATTCAGGTGAAGGTTGGAAGAAAGCCAGTGTGTGGTTAAGGGTTTGGCCCTGTCGCAGGTTGAGCCGCACGGTGACTCCTTTAGTGTAAGCAGGTACCACTGTTCCCTGTTCGTTGATGAGAGTGCATACGTCTGGGATGGTTTGCCCTGATAGTAGGTTGTCATGACTGATGGGAACAGGTGGCTGTGAAGTCAATGGAGCCCATACAACCTCATTGAACATGTCCACATGAGCCTTGAGGCGAATCAGGATGTCTGCTCCAATGTAGACGTCGTGGCCTGAATCTTCCAGGATCAGGAAGTAATGGGTCAAGTACCGGTGGTTCCATTTCAAATTCAGAGCACAGATCCCTTTGGCAGATGTCATTGAGGATGGATCTGAGTTTAAAGGGAAACGGGTGCGTTTGCTGGTATAGGGCAGGTCCGGTGTGTTTTCAATGATGGTATTGAATAGTGAGAGACTGATGGCTGAGTTGTCTGCCCATAGGGCCAGAATGATGTCTGTAGTGTTTGTATTGTGCAGCTGCAGGTCCGTTTTGACCTGGGGACAGTAGTTCTCAGAACCTTGGGTGGTTTTGAAGGTGCAGAGTAGCGAACTTGAACTCTGATCAGTAGCGGGGGCTTTGTCCTCGTGTCTGGTTGAGGGAATTTCAGTGACCCCTGTGGCTTGACAGTCTGGTTCAAGGGATTTGTGCGGCTGGAGGGGGATGGGTTCGCGCACTTGTGCCCAAACTTGTAGGTGTTTGAGGTCTAACAAGGGTTCAAAGCGATCCAGCAGGTCCTTGCCTATGAGAAATTGATAAGTGTTCATCGGAGATATATATACTGGATGGATGATGCTCATAGGAGCGATTGCCAGGTGAATGGGAGCTACGTTTCCTAGCTGGATGTCATTTTGGCTGTATGACTGCATGTTCAGCTCACAAGTGTGGAATTTAAGAGTTCTGTTTTGTCTTTGAGCTTCAAACTGGAGTTTTTCAAATAGTTGAACAGAAATAAGCGTTAGATCGGAGCCGGTGTCCACCAGTGCTTCGAGCTGCATTTCCTTTTCCAAGGTGATGGTTAAGTAAAGTTTTCGTGCCATTCCTCTCTCAATGAGTTTGCCCAGAAGTTGTGGTGTGGAATCTTGTGTGTTGATTGGCAAGCAGTGAGGGTAGGTTTCGGGTGTCTTGTTGTGGGTGCAGATCACCAAGACAGCACTGTCTGGTACCTTGTGGTGAGAGTTACTGCCATCTTGTTCAGGAGGTGTTGTTGTCAGCCGGAGTGAGTGAGGTGAGCTGTCATTTAGTGGTGTGACATTCAGTTCAGTAGTCTGTGGCTGACAAGCAGTGTTCTGGGTGGCAGTCAGCTGGAGGGAGTGAGTGGAGCTGTCATTTAGTGATGCAACAGCAAGTTTGACAGTCTGTGGTCTGACAGCAGTGTCAGGTGGATTGTCAGCGTGAGGAGCATTGCGAGTGGCGTTGGTTCCAGGCATGTGGGTTAGTCATGCAGTGTCTGGTTTATCTTTGTCTTCCTTGTGAGGTTTCTTTTGGAGAAACTCTCGCAGTACGCTCAGAAGTTCTGCCGCTTCAACCGTGGCTGCACTGTTTTTGTTGGAGGCTTGTTCCAGCTTGTGTTTACCAGGGTCCCGTCGAGGGGGGTCCCTTGGTCGGTTCTCTGGGCTTGTTGTTCGTGGAGATTGGGGTCGATTTCTTCTGTGGTGTCGGTCGGCATCCCAGTTGCCTCCTCCCTTTTGGTTGTGGGAGAAGTGATGCCGGTCCCAGGATCCCCCGAAACGGTCGTTATACTGTCTTGGGCGGGCACCCCTTAGCTTTCTTTGGGGTCTCTTTGGTGCCTGAAAAACAAGTCTAACAGAACATGCAAGGTACGAGTAGGCGAGGATTTGAAAAGGAAGGAAGAAACTAAAATTAAACAAAAATATCAGTGATTTGATCTATGCTGCAATTTAAACACTAATAGTACAGAGGAGATGCCTTAGGGGGAAATAGGTAAACCGAAACACTTAGAAAGTGTTGGCGGGGAAATTTTTTTTTTCAAGATTATGTGGCTTATAATGGGAGGCAGAATTTTTCCTTTTTTTTAATCAAAGTTCAGTTTTGCCTGAAATGGACTGAAGTCACCCCAGCCGGCCCCTGCTGAGCGCGGTCAACCTTCCTGGCGCCCCAAACACCTGGCCGCCGTGACCTTGGATTCTCCGTTACTCTGCACACGGTTGCGCCCTCTCAAACAGGGTGACTTTAGGCACAACCTTGGTAGTCCCGGAGGTGCCAGCCAACCTACACGCAATGCAAAGGTGAGAGCTTCACAGAACGGTGGCAGGGACTGCCTAGTGTTTGCGCCGCGGTCCCAACAATTGACTTTTGCGTCGGTTTTTGTGGCTGACACTCCGAAGCACCAGATTGCTGATGTCACTTTACTGCGTGCCGCAACCAGTGGCAGAGATAAAAGAAACTCAACAGTCACTGCACGGTCAGCGTCGGAAACGTCAGTCGGAAGACTCACCCACAGAGGTCGAACCGGGACTCCTCTATTCCACTGCAGGTGTTAAGATTCTTGCCTATACGACACATGACATGGAACTATGTGGAAGTAGGACAGAAATCACAATGGACCTGCGAAAGGTTAGGTGGTAAAACAAAAAAATAACAAAATAAAACTTTGAAAGGAAAAATAAAATTAAACCAACCTTGAAGCGGAAAACGAATTTAAGAGGTGTATGGTCTTTGTCAGTTAAAGGTGCAACAGAAGAGGGTTAGCAGTGCCTCAATGCAGGTGGAAACAGGGAAAGCGGTGTGGTAGACCGCTGTAGTGGGTTAATAGAGCTCTTCCTCTCGTCAGTTCACCTTAACTGTTGGACACACTTAAAATTTTTATTCAAAATTTGCTTAAGATCAAATTTAAATAAGCCTGGGGTAAATTTAACAGAGAATTCGAATGATTATTTATAACAATCAAACAACATTTAAGTTATTTTGTATTGATTATAAATTAATCATTGAGGAAAGCATACATGGAATGAACTTCAACAGAGTAAATTTGTAGAAAGCTGATAGCTGACTTGAGAAGGGAGCTTCCACACGGGGGCGCTGCGTTTCTCAGGAGCTATGTTGACTTAAATGTGATAGTGGGAATACCAAATTAATTTGTTTCAATTTCAAATCAAATCTAAATACACTGGGAAAGAAAAAGTTTTTCTTTAGAGGAATAGACAGATTTCTAAAAATAAAATAAAAATTAGGAATAATCACCATAACATTGAAGTTGTTATTAAATGATTATTAAATGAAAATAAAACCAAACAGAATCATCGAGGCAGATTAGAAATGGAAATAAAGCAGAGTAGAGTGAATTTGAGCAGAAGAGAGATAGTTGACCTAGAGACGTGCGGCCACGAGGGGGCGCGGTCCTTCTCAGGTGAGCTATCAGTGTTTTTGGAGTGAGAAATCCTATAATCCTAGAGTCTCTATTCCCTTTCCGGGAATTAAACTCACAATAAAATGTCTCAGTCCAAAATAAAAGGATTGTTTTACGAACTTAGCGAGCTGTAAATGCGTATTTAAACAGCTTATTTGATACTCATTCACCGTGAATTTTGAAGAAACAAAATCGATACGGAAGAAATGACCAACAGGTCTTACCTGCGGTTGACCACACGGTGGCAGTGTTGCGCTTTAGCGGAACAGAGTCAGGAGGTGGTGGCTTGAGAACGAAATGCGCCTGTAAGGATTGATTTCAGCAATCAACGTTTCACTCGTGCAGCTCTTTTGCAAACACAAAATCACACTGCAAGTAAATTTTAAAAAGATCACGGCGGATCTTCTGTTTCTGGTTTGTGCAGAAACTAACACGGGATTTTTTGCTGGTTAGCTAGGCCAGGTTTAACCCGTAGTCTGTCGTTGCTAGCGACATACAAATAAAAAATTTCTGACCCGAAGTAGCTACTGTTGCTCCCGGGGTTTACAGAATACCGGTAACACGCCTGAGGGAACTTTCCTTTGTTCAAACACAGGTCTTAAGACAGAATTTACATGTACGCAGTCAAGCAAAAAGAGATTTTTCTTTTTTTTCTAACTTGGATTTGTAACAATACTGTAATTAACTGCAGTTTTCTCCACACCAGAAAATACTGGCGGGTCTGTTGATCTGGCTTTCCGCCTTTGATCAGTTTGAGTCGACTTTATCAATACAGGATTCAAACGCGCGTACAAAACATTAAACTTATATAATCACACATGAATATGAATCTGAATTTTGTCCCAAAATGAAATTTGAAAGTGCCCGCATTCAAAAAAACAATATTATGTAACAACACTGAGTCAGTTAAGGGGATTTATTAGCTCAATGAGAATTAATATTCATAAGATATGAATATTAATGTGCCGTATACACAAATTAATTTATTCTAAATAGGGGATAAGTAGGTAGAATTTATACGTTTAATTAGGGGAAATTTAGGTAAAAGTTAGTGTTCATTTATCATGCAAATTATCTGTCCGGCAGACAATATGTACGATTCCTGAACAGAAACCTATCAGTCTATAACACCGGCAAGATATCCTTCTTGTGGCCACAAAGAACGATACTTTAGGGTTTATAGACGATTTAGATATTTTACTGGTAGAACTAAGGTAGAACTCGGATGTTATCACACTTTCAGGGATTTCAGCAATGTAACAATATGAGACAGATTCAATTTCATAAGATTATAAAGTTTTAATCAAACAACTAAGATTACATGTACTAATTCAATCACGCAGGAGTAAATATGCATAAACAAAACAACATAAGCGATCGCAATAAGACATAAAATAAAACAAAGCAAACAGAATAAAATAATAACAAGGTTATGAGAGGGAAAGAGAAAATGAGAGAGAGGAAAAGAGAGAGTTTTGTTGTGTGTGGGTGTGGCAGCGTGTATGTGGGAGTTTGGGGAGCACGTGCGGGTGTGTTTGTCTAGGAGCGCGTGCGTGTGCGTTCAGGAACACGTATGTGTGTGTGTGTGTGTGTGTGTGTGAGTGTGAGTTTGAGAAAAGTGTATATGCAAGTCTAAGAAAAATGTGAGATTGTGTGTGAGAGAGTCAGAATAAGGAAGAAGGCAAAACAGTTTAAAAAGTTACTCTTCAACAAGAACCCAAAGGCTATAGCAATTTCTAGACAACTTAAAACAGCATTTCTTTTGGATCTGCGAATTTAAGGATATACAGTACTTGTCTGAGGCCCTCTTGTGTGCGTCTCGTGTAACAAAGGCACCTGGAACGCGTGGTCAGCCGCTTCGTCAGAAGCGAGGTTTGGTTGCGATGGTAACTCAGAGAGTTCGTTAAACTTAGCCCAAAGATAATTTAGCCTTAAGTTGGTTTCGTTGGTTTGTATGAGAGTTTATCAAACTGAAATAAAATATCAAGAAAAGAAAGACTTAGAGTAAAAACGAAATAAAAGAAAACGACGCTTCTTGGAAGAAGGAAGGAGGCGGGTCTCTCTCTCTCTCTGTTGAACTGCAAAGTCTTAGAGAGCTGGCGCGTGTTTTTGAAGGGACCACAGCCACGCCTTCCTCCTGTTTCGGAGCCAATCATCTGGAAGGGCGTGTTGCGGCCGCCTCCTTTCGTTTTGTAAAAGTACACGCCTCTGGAGCAACGAACTGGAGAGATAAACTTGGGTATGGAACATTTATAACCTGGTATAAATGAAAGAATGCATAATTTTATACGTTGAGTTAAGAATTCAACACCGTTGGGTTCTTTGCAACGAAATTATACCGCGAATGATGATTCTGTGATCTAATAACACAAAGATACATGACTTCTCGGGATTTCCATGCATATCACATTGATTATAAAACAATACAGCTTATAGATATAGTAATTTGGGTATTGAGATCCTGAAACACAACCAGAAATACAATTTATATAGTTTATAGGGTATTTGTAACCACACGTGGTCACGATATAGTATGGTCTCTTTGTGTTTTGTGTGTGTGCGTTTGGTGTGCAGAGTCATTCGGAGTTCATGCCTCGCGTTAAACTTTTGCTCTCCGAGCCGGGGGGTGATGGGCTATAAGTGTGTACGTGCGTTTTACAATCACGGGGCTTTTGGTCGGACACTGTTTTGTTTGTTCTGAGATGTAAATCAGTGTCTAAGGAAACCCATAGGGGATTTGCGAAATTGCCGACATCGCGGCGCCTTGCTGCTCGTGACTTCCTGTGGAGTAGTAAAACACAGTGTTTTTGTTGATTCAGGAACAAGAGAGGTGTCTTTAGATGGCAGTCAATGAGTTACTGAGATGATAGGCGCCATCTGTTGTTTGTAGACAGTCCAGGAAGAACAGAGCCTGTTTGTTGATTGGAATGTCAGATAGCTTTAATCAGCGTAAGACATAAGCCTTGCTATCAAGGAGGACAGGGGTTTTTGCAAATGAAGATCCCAGTAAGTTAATTAGATCAAGGAGACTGGGAGGGGGAGTTGACCAAGGGGGTAATGTCAGTAAGTTAATCATATAGGGAGAGCTGACACTCTGACCATCTCTTTTGCGTTACAGTGCCAATTTGGATGCGGCTGAAGTGTATAAATTCAGAGAAAACTCGCCAAAGGACTTTAGGTTTAAATCGACTGAAGTACCTGATATGAGCGAAATAGCACGGCAAGGCAACGCAGTACTCCTTCCCTTATCTCTAAGGGAACCGAGGTTACGCAAGTAACTAAGTACGTTCCCTTACGAGAACGTTCTCACGTACTGCGTTGCAAACACTGTGGGAACCCAATTTAAAACGCCGTGCTATTCGCCTGTGACTGCTCTGAGGAGTCCAGGGAGCCCCGGGATTATAATACAATAGGTTATATTGTTTAAGTTTCCAATTGACTGAAGATATAAGTTATTGTTACATTATGTTGTTAATAAACGTTTTAAATTTAACAATGTAGTGTGTGGTACATTGCGAACAAAGGTCAGATATTATTATATTGCATAAAAGTCTAAAAATGGCATAGCTTGTGCTTTAAAAAAAATTATATTTAAATCGAGAATCGAACCGTGACTTTAGAATCGAAAATGTAATCGAATCGAGGATTTGGAGAATCGTGACACCCTTAGTTTGTGCAATTCAGTTTATTTTGATTGATCGTTAAAGTTCAAATGGATTGTGTTATGTTCTGTAATTGTTGTTAATAAATCTGTCAGAAGAAAATGTGCAAAAGTTTTAGCTATTGGGGTACAACAGTGGCAGTCCTTTAAAAATGCACAAATCACCAATTATTTTAGAGGTCATGAAAATGTATTCACATTTAGCATATTAATGATGCATTCACCACCTCATATATCACGACACACTGCTTCTGTTCATGAATGCAGTTTACATGCTGAATATGCATTGTGCAATAACAGAATCACAGTTATCTTCTTTATGTTGTTACAGTTCTGCATCTATAATATGACAAATCCAGGAAGCCTTGCTGCAAGAGAATTAACTGTGTTTTTGTTTTCCTTTGTCCAACAGCTCCTGTTTTTACCCACCATCCTTCCCTGTTACCTCCACCTGTATCTCTTTATAAGAAAACCAACGGCTCTTTTAAGAGCCACTCCTATAGTCCTCTTACTACCTCTCTCTCTCTCTCTCTCTCTCTCTCTCTCTCTCTCTCTCACACACACTCTCTCTCTCTCTCTATTTCTAATTCTCTCTCACTCTCTCTCTCTCTCTCTCTCACACACTCTATTTCTAATTCTCTCTCTCTCTCTCTCTCACACACTCTCTCTATTTCTAATTCTCTCTCACTCACTCACTCTCTCTCTCTCTCACACACTCTATTTCTAATTCTCTCTCTCTCTCTCTCTCTCTCTCTCTCTCTCTCTCCATTTCTTTCTTCTAAAGCTTCACTGTCTTCAAGTAAGTATTGTTACTCTATTCTTTATTTTTCTTTCACCTTACTCTCTCTCTCACTGTCCAAAACATTTTTAGAAATGTAATTTTATATAGCCTATACTCTGTCCTCAATTCTTTTTGTCTGACCGTGTTTTTATCTTCCTTTCCAGTATAGTATCTTTGAAATGGCTGCTCAGCAATACAGAGGGAGAGCAGATGATGCTATTTTCCTTGCAGACATGTGTAAGAATTGAGAAATGCCGGTCAGTCTGGAGCGGGGAGCACACAGACCTGAGAGGACAAAGGACCTCTCTGGAGATTACCATTTGAACTCCTCCTCATGCACCATCGAGATGAAAGTCTCACCTCCGAGTCATCTAATCTACATCTTTTTCCCTCTCCCCTCACCCCCTCTCTCTCAGACTCAGATGATCACCTGAATTCACCCAAGAAAATGTATAGTTTAATGTGAATGATTATCACAGAGTATTTTTCATGTTTGGTATCATTTAAAATGTCACAGTGCGACTGGTACAAATGTCTCATTTCCAAATAAGTAAAACAAAAGGTAATAAGGTTTTTAAGAGTTTATGGATAACTGACTTACAAAGGAAGGTGGTCTCTCAAGCAAATGGTCACACACCCCCATGAAGGTGCGACCACTGCATGCAAATTTCTTTTGTTAGTACATGTTTCCTTGTGAAAGGTTTGTCTATATAAGGAGATACAGCAGAGAGTTCGGGGCCTTTTCTGTAACTCAGATTCGCCCGTGAGGCTGAGAGAGAGAGTAAGAGAGAGAGAGATCTCTCAGCCTCATGTCTATTTCTAAATGTTGGGTTTGCATCTTTTCTTTATTCCAGAGAATTTGATGTTTTGTATCGATTATCTTCAAAATTATTATGAAATTGGCATGATACATTTACCTGACATAATAAATTGTTACATTTGATTATTCTAACTGACTTTGACATTATTTTACTAAAGAGTTAAAGGTGCCATGTGTAAAAATTTAGGTAAAAAATATCCAAAAAATGAGCTACACGCATCAAAAGAATGAGAAGAAATAAGGGCGATGATGTCATTAAAAAATGACAAGTTATAGTGCTGCAGAGATATCAACCTGAATTAGCATGCTAAATTACTAGCCACGGCCCGACAGGTGTCGTAATACCAGTTTTGGCCATGGGAGGCGGTATGCGGGCAACATAACCACCACCAGCCCAACTGCAATACACGAATAACTCGCACGGCTTGTGGGCGTACTTGAACCTGATGTCAATCGTGTGGAAAATACAGCCCACTACTACATTTCAGTTCAGGGAAGAGAGCGGAAGAATGGCTGAAGCCCTTGGCAAGAGACCCTTACCACCACCACACCCACCCGCTGCAGGGATAAAACGCGCTCGGAATCGCAAATAAAATCTGATAAAAAAAGGAACAGAACCAGAGTAAACATTGGCCCTGCTTTCCATCGCTGGAGACAACTAATGGACATGAAAGAAATGAGGTTCGACTCCGAACTTGCAACATTTCTGTATACTGTTTATTATAACAACCTATATTATGTTTATTAAATGGCTTTCCTGAGGTAAATCTGACATAATTGTTCTCCAGCTATGTTATTGACCTCTTCACGCTGATAAAAAAAACACTGATTGGACGATATTATGTATGAGGAATACATTACGGTAAGTTGTAGCGTACTGTATCTTTCAACAGTGTTCGTGTTTTTTACTATTAGATACTAAAGATGATCGGTTCACGTGCGCTAGGGATCTGTCACGTAACATTTACAAGCGCCAAAACGGTATTTATTGTTTGAATTGCGTAATAAAATTGACAGAATCTGAGAGCTGAGATTTTTTTTTATATCATAACTAACCTGCTCTGTCTAGTCTGTCGGTCTCCGTGTCCTCTTTGCTTCGGGATTTTTCTGTGCGCTAGAAAATTTATGTGTGGCGTGAGAGTGTGTGAAAAGTGTCAATTGCGTGTGTCTCACGGGTGAATGCGTGATAGTTGGCAGCTCTGGTTACGTTGGTGCTAGCTTGGTCAACATCAGCGAATGCTGTCTGTCAAATTAATGTAATTCAAACTAACGATAAAAATGGAATATGAACAAAACGAATATGAACATATTCACTGGTAGCCTAAAGGTGAAGGGGAGTAGCTTGAAGATGTCATATTCATACTCTAGAGTAGACACACTTTCTGGAGGTATACTGCCCCCATCTGGTATGGAATGTGGAGTATGAATTGATTTTTTTTTACACAAGGCACCTTTAAAAGGAATAGTCAAACACTCACTTACAATTAATGATCCACAGATATCATTAAAACCTTTTCATTTATGGAGTCAGATGAAAGAACGAGAGAATACATATTCAGATGTATTGCATTTAATCAAAAAATACTTTGCCTCGAGAAAAGGACAGTAACACGCAAAGACCTTCCGCGCTGGTCGGACGCCGGGCTTTGGGCCGATCGAGCGCGAGCTTACAAGTGGTTTGCGAGCAAGAGATGGACGTTGATATTTGCCAGTTTCATCATTGAATCCAGCTAGGCATCTTGCAGCCGAGACAACATGACTACTTTTCAGGCTTTATGAGTTATTTGATCCAACAATTGCAATAACTGGGAACTGGACTTTGCATTGATGCAGCACACACAATTATACACATTTTCTGGTTAATAGAGATTCTTTGCCTCATATGCCCTTTTCCTTGTTTGTTGTGTATCGGTTTGCCCTGTTTTTGTGTTGTTGTTGATCTCACTTAATCCATCTATTATTCATATTCTCCACCAATGCAATAACTGTGAACTGGACTTTGCATCGCTGCAGCGCACACAATTATACTCATTTTTCCTGGTTACTAATGATTCTTCGCCTCATATACAATTTTTCTTGTTTGTTATTTGTCTCTGTTCCCTGTGTACAAAATATGCTATTGCTGATCTCTTGCACTCCATGAAATTGCAGTGTCGATTGTTCTCAACCCTGGTCCTCGAGGGCCACCATCCTGCAGAGTTTAGCTCCAACCCTAATCAAACGCACCTGAACCAGCTAATTAAGCTCTTCAGGATTACAGGCAGGTGAGTTTAATCAAGGTTAGAGCTAAACTCTGTAGGACAGTGGCCCTCGACGGCAAGTGTCAAGCCTGTGGAGTACAGGAGTCTGTCAAGCATGTCATCATGTTCTGTCCGAGATATGCTGAAGAAAGGGGATTGTTATTCATTGGTCTAAACTTTCTGGGAGTTGATTTATTCTCTGTTAAAACTCTGATGGGTGATGGTCCTAATCAAACAGAAAGAGCATTGGAATTATTTCACTTCCTAAAGGCCACTGGCATATATTGGAAAATATAGGCTAGGGCAGTGGTTCTCAATTCCAGTCCTCGTGACCCACTGCTCTGCACATTTTGTATGTGTCACATGTCTGTCCTGTCTTGTGCTGCACATGGGTGTTTGTTGTTTTGTGCCATGTGCTCTCCTGTTTATTGTCTAGCCCCTCCCATCTTGTTATCTAATTATTGGTTAATTTGTCCCACCTGTCCTTCTCGTTTCCCTCCTTTGTTTGTTCCCCTATTTAGCCTCCCTGTGTTTGTAGTCCTGTGCTGGTTCGTTGTCTGAGTTACCTGTCCTTGATGTTCCTGTCTGTTGGATACCTGAGTTCTGAGTTTTGTACTTCATCTGTGTTTGTTTATTAAATCTCCTCTGCACTTGAATCCTCGTCTCTCGTTTAGTGTTCCGTGACAGTATGTCTCCCTTATTTGACGCAAATGATGACGGACGAGAGTGTTTTCAAATGTGAGTATTACAAATCAAATGATCGCATGTGTTGAACTACTGTACAGTAAACTGTTGAATTGTTGAAGATGTAAAGACGCTATATAGTATGGTAAATTTGTGATTTTGCTGTAAATCACATTTTATTATGTATAGCTAACAGAGGAGCTCCAGTAAGGACACATACGTCTCCAAAGTGGATTTGCATACATTTTAAACCGTATGCATCTTAAATACAATTACTAAATGTCTATTTAATATCTGGTATGAAAATCTAATATAAGAATTGCATATTTCTACGTCTAATAGATATGAAATAGACATCTGAGTTATGTATGTGTACTATTGTTTAGGAGAATTCACTGTTGTCAACACTGTTTTCATTAGACGAATGTTTAATAAATTTACATAAAGTAACTAAACATAAGTAATCTATTTCATTTGTCCATTAGTACTGTTGAAAAATTGTGGAACATTTATGATCAACATGTAAATGTAGTATTGAGCTTATAAATCACAGAGGTAACGTAAATCTTGTCTGGATGTTACAGGGACGGATGAGCATACACATCTGCTTATCCGGTGGAGAGTGGCTCATGAAGCCCTCTTCACCGGAAAGCGGAATGCTGCCATCAAAGGCTTTGAGTGAGTATACAGAAATAATAAAAAATCTATTTAATTGTTTATTTGTAGTATATTTCAACAGAGATATTACAGCACTTTTTTGATCCTTGATTTCTCTGCATTTGCTACAGATCTTTTGTGGTGGAGCAGGACCTGCAAGGCAGGAATACAGAAATTAAATGATTAAATATTGTGATGTTAAAATGACTGCTTTTGTATTTTTGCAGGATCTGAAATGTCCGCAGACAGGAAGAGGCACTGAGGATGGAGGGGCCACAGCAGCATCCTGGAAGTGGTACGCTGCCATGGATGAGGCAATTGGGGGCAGACCCTCCATCACTCCTCCTGCCCTCGTTGCCTCATGTGGGCCGGATGTTGCTGTGGCCTCTTCATCCACAGCGAGGCCAGAGCCAGCAAGACCCAGAAAAAGGGTGAAAGATCTGGAGGACCTGATCCAGGAGATGGAGGAGAGGGAAGAGGAGAGAGAGAGGAAAGCAGCTGAGAGGGAGGAGAGACTGTGGAGAGAAATGGAGGAGAAGGAGGACAGAAGAGAACGGGAGAGACGAGAGAGAGACGAAAGACAAGAAAGAGAAGTAAGAGAAAGAGAAGAGAGATGGCACCGGGAGGCAAGCGAGAGAGAGGAAAGGAGAGATAAAGAAACAAAAGAAAGGGATGAAAAATTCCTTTCTGTCCTTGAAATCCTTGCCAAAAAATAAATTCAATGACAAAAAACATCTTATGATCATTTACACATTTGGGTTAAAATTAGTTAAATTATATATATACATACACACACAGTACTGTGCAACAACAACAAATGGTGGCCTAAGACTTTTGTACAATACTATGTATATAAAACAAACAATTTCTAGGCATTCACAGTAGCCTACATTATAGACTTCTAGAAATGTAGTGATACTTTAAGATTGTGATAAAATTCATAAATTAAATATTTATGAAGTGATGAATAATTAGTGAATGTGTGGTGTAATGTAAAAAAAAAAAAAAAAAAACATTAAAACAACAGTTTTATTGGAGTGTATTATATGACTTCTAAATGCACACAGAGCTCATGCAGGGATTTTCAAGGCAGGTCATGGAGGGTTCAGTTCCAGCACACCTGTCTGTAATTTTCAAGTAATCAGTTATTAATTGGTTTAAATTGATTCAGGTGTGTATAATTAGGGTTGGACAATAGCCCTCCATGACCTAAGCTGAACTTGAGACTGTTTACACAAACTACCTTAAGTTTTGCATTAACTAGGGTTAATGAACCCAAGCAAATAATTCAGTCATTATTTACTCCCCTTCATGTTGTTTGATCCCTCTGTTTTTTTTTGTGAACACAAAAGGTGATTTTGGTCAGGTTTGTACTGTTGGTTTAATACAATACCACTCAATAGACTTTCAGAAGCTTCAAAAGCATCATCAAAATGCCAGGAAGCTTCTGAAATTGACTGATATTGTATGAAACCAGCAGAACAAACTTGACAAAAATCCCCTTTTGTTTTTAAACAATAAAAAACAGAGGGATCTAACAGCACCTGTTGCTCATAACTTTTAAATTGTTGCGCTTGTGATAACGTCATAGGTCACATGATAACGTCAACATGGCGGATGATGTCCGGATCGCATCCATACTCAACGAGATTTGGCTATAAAGTACCTACTCTTTTAGTGCTCGTTAAGTAAGTACTTATTGAAATTAAGTACCTACTCATTGAGTATGCGGTTTGGAACGCAGCCAATCTCTCTTTCTTTTATGCTACCTTTCACAAAAATTCTTTTGTCATTATGATGGATTACCGGGGAAAGGTAGCTACTCACAGCCCCAACAATTAGTTTTTTTCCTGTTCTTTTTGTGCTCTTAGAAGAGCCTGCGCGAGCTGTCCTAAAGTTTCAGTGGACATTGGCTGAACTACGTTCGGGTTGTAGGCAGGTTGAGAAGGAGCAGAATTATGCATTCTATTTCTTTTATTATCTTGCAACTTCTTCCTACATTCTTTCTCCCAATGTCCTAGTTTTCCACAGTAGTGGCATGTACTTTCTTTTTTAGTCCATCTATTGTCTTGTTTCATTGGGTTAAACATAGCTGCTGCTATTCTCACTTGGGTTTTAACATCAGCATCTCTTTCCCATGTAGCTAACCTGTCTAGGTTACTTCTGAGAGTTCCGTTAGCCCACGTAACATGTAGGAATGGCAAGGCTGATCTGTACTCAGCTATAAGACCATCTGCCCAAATTCGGCTTAGAGCTCCTCTATCATCTAGTACACTTTCAGAATCCTCCACTATTCCACTGTACGTTGCAGCTGCCTGACAAAATCTTTCAGTGTATTCACTTATAGTCTCTCCTTTCTTTTGTACACATCTAGTAACTTTCGACCAATCTATTTTGGGTCCTAAGAGATTCTTTAGGATTTTCAAAACACCTTCTCTCAAATCGCCTTTACTGGCATGTTGTAGTTCAGACGTAACAGCAGTTAGAATTTGTGACATCAGCTGTGTGACTTCTGGCAACGACATGTCGTAAAGACGCATTTTACTTATCAATGCTCTTCTAAATTCAGAAAAATTTGTGCATGCTGAGGGTAGGCTCTGGGATAGTCTCTCTACATCTTTAGGTCCTAGCGCTTTGACAACCGTTTGTATTTGGACAACAGAAGAGTTGAGAGGAACACTTTCAGTTCCCTCAATTCCCTGAGACCTTCTCCTTGCCCCACACACCTTCACTGAATCTACTGGCTTATCAGTTACTGATTGGATGGCTACATCTGTTTCAAAGAAAGCTTTTAAGTCAGGATAAATGTTATCCGGCTGACTAACTTCTACATCAGTTTTTTCTATAGCTTTGCTGCGGCTCAATTTCTTAGTCAACAAAGATATTCTAGCACGTAGCTCATTGATCTGTTTCTCTAGCTCTGAGTTGCGTTTAGACTGTTCTGTAGTTATTGCTAAAACAAATTCTCTGTGACAACAAATAATGCCCTTCACATTGTTTTTGCGGATGCTTGCTCCAAGCACCTTTTTACACTCATCTACTGACCAAGTTTTGTCTGGGTGAATTTCATATTTCTGAGTTAGTTCCTGTCTAACTTTTTCAGTGACTATTAGGTCCATTTGTTCTCTTAACATATTTTTGAATTCACTTTCTGACCACAATGGAATCGCAAAACTACCTTTTTCCGTTGTGGGGATCAGTCTGGCATTTTTTCTAAACATTTTTGTGAGTTTTCTTTGTTACCACACAATATAAAAAAAAAAAACCTAAAACTTCTCTAGGGTACACTTGTTAACACATCAGCTATTGTTAACTTTCCAAATGACCAACACTTCACACTTAACCTCCCTGCTAGGGATGGCTCGATACCACAATTTTGGTTTCGGTACGATACCAGAAACTAATACCTCGGTATCGATACTAAATCGATACCACAGGTGACAAATAACCAGCCTCAAAATTTAAGTTAATTGAAACAATTTTATTAAAAAACACTGCTGTACCGAATGTGCAAACAAAAAGTTATCAAAATGTTTTAAAAATTTTAAACAGTCAGGGAACTTACAGTAGGTTAAATTTTGATTTTGAAAAAAAAAAAAATAAGAAAAAAGAAACCGGAAATTATACAATTAAAATAGGTTAATATATATAATAATTGATTAATATAGAATAATAATAGAATAATGAAATGACATGCATCAACAGAGAATTATCAACATTTATAGCATTTATTCATCTTGGTTTGATTACTGTTTGGTTTGTGTTTGGGTTCATATTAGTTTAATGAATTGCATAAAGTAATGTTGACATGCTAAACATGTATTAGTATATTTAAATAATAATTACTGATTGATCTAGATTAATAAATGCTATAATACTGTTAGGTCAGGTTAATGAATGTTGACAATGTAGCTTAAATGTTGTTGTGTGAAACATGCAATTTATTCTTTTATGCCTCATAATATATAGGCTTCTAATAGGGTATTAAGTATAATTGTAACTTTGTGTAAGAAAAGTGTTGTATAAGAAAAACACTGTATAAGGTTTTTATAAGAAACCTTATTATATGGAAACAATGTAAAAGGTTTTTATAAGACACTTTATTATATGAAAACACTGTATAAGGTTTTTATAAGAAACCTTATTATATGGAAACAATGTAAAAGGTTTTTATAAGAAACCTTATTATATGAAAACACTGTATAAGGTTTTTATAAGAAACCTTATTATATGGAAACAATGTAAAAGGTTTTTATAAGAAACCTTATTGTTAAGAAAAACACTGTAAAGAGTTTTTATAAGAAACCCTTGAATCTGGTTCATTAGAAAAGACACTGAGACTTGTTTTTATAAACATGTTTATTAAGAAATTGTCATTAAGAAAAGACACCACAACTGTCGTTTGTAAAGTCATTTATTGAGAAGATGGTTTATAAAGAAAAACAGACCACACTGAATGTTGTAAGCATTTATTAAGCATATGGCAGAGTAGAGAGAAATTGAAAATGTATTAGAAAGAGCTTTACCAAAGAAAAAAGAAAAATGCAATCATTACCGTCTATGTGTTGCGGACGAGACACAGAAGATACAGCGATGAAGAAAAGGTCCAGAAGAAGGAGGACGGAGAGACAAAGGCTTTATAACCAAGTCCTAGGGGGTTTACAGGAGAGGATGACCAATGAACAAGTTATAGGGAGTTTCCAGGAGGAGATTTCTGAAGATGTCCAAAAGTTGATGGACTTTATAAAGAGCTGGAATGACATGTCCAGTCAGACGCTGATTCACCAAGGACGGCCTCTCCGGTGTTAGATGCCTTGCCATTGTGCCTCATGAAGATGAAAGTTTGTAAATTATTTGGTTTAGATTTACTTTTATTTGTATTTTATATATTAGTACCTTTTATGTAAACTAGTTAACCTGTATTTAATAAAAAAAATACATATAATTGAAATTAAGAAGCTCGCCTGCCTTAAGTCTCTGTTTTACTAAATATTGAGCTGAACTAAACCACGGAGCAGTCTTTCGACTGAATTGTAAGTATGGAAATTTATATACTTATTGTTTAGAACGAATTCGACTGACTTTACCTAACCTGAGAATAAACAAAATAAGGTAGAAGGTGTCTATATTTAAGACCCAAACAAGGGGTTAAATTAAGCACCATAAAACATGGCGCCCAACGTGGGGCAGATTGTTTATTGATTTCTGGCCAAAATCAATAAAACAATTGCTCGAAAAACTAAGACCGTCGTGTAAATTACATGATAAAAAGCGAGCTTAGGAAGAAGTAAGGAAAAAATCCTAAAGAAAATAATTTGAAGCAAATTATTGGAGAAACCCAAAGGAAGGGTTATTAAAGAAGTAGTGTTATAATCTCAAAAGAATGAGATAAGTCTAAAAAGGATAAGATAATCCTATAGACGAAAAATAATTCACCGTAGAATTATTAAAATAACCTGGTCAGGGTTATAAGTGCATGCACAACACTACTATAATCTCTACAGTGTTAAGTTTAAATAGAGAAAAAAAAAACTTAATAGAGAAAATAATTCAAGAATGAATTATTAAAGCAACCTAAAGGAAAGGTTGGATACGCATGAGTTGTAGAGATTAGCTAAGTCTGAAGAAGAAAAGGACTTGGTGTGAGCTGTATAACTGTTCAGTGGGGGACGCTTCACTGGATGGCCACGACAGCACAGACCCACATAAAACTATATATTTGGAGTGATCTTAGTGTATTTGTGTGGGAAAAGAAAGCTTTAAGAGCAAATAGATCGGCGATAGAAATAGAGTCAGATCTATTAGTTCATTGGTTTTCATCCAGAGACCACCTGAAAATAGGAAAATTTAATGAGACAAAAGCAGCCTTAGCAGTAATGCAGTGAGCACACGAGATGGAGAGTGCCAGAGACAGTTCTGTATTCAGTGTAAAGATACAGAAGTTGAAAGTATATTGTTAAAAAGTCCAGAAGAGAGAACAATAACAATATATGATAATAAACTAGACAGAATGCCAGGTGAATAGGCAGAATAGGAAAAAAATAAGAAATATGAAGAAGAAATAATTAATAAAAAAAAAAAAAGAAAAAAAAAAGATGAGCTTTTCCAAGCTGAGATAGAATAAGAGAACAATTAATGATCAATTAAAGAACAAAAAATAATAATTACAAATTATTGAAAGTAATTATAACAATGTTATGATCTAAAGTTAAGGCTATATAGAGAATGGTTGTTTTTAATAGAAATAAATAAATAATTGTTGGGACTGCAGTGCAGTTTTTAACCTGTTAGAAATACAGGCGTTAAAGAGATAAAATATGTAAAAGGGAGATTAAAAGTCCAATCCAGTAAGAATAACTTGAACTTGAGTAGCATAAGCTATGATGGCAGATTGTAACACTATGGTGTACTACTAAATGCTTTGAGTAAAAAGCTGAAATAATAATATTGTCCTTAATTCAAAAGGAAATAAGTGGAAAGGTTATAACAATGAATTGAACCTTAATAGAGACAGGACAGATTGGAAATTAAGTAACAAATGTGATTAATGGAAGAATAATGGAGAATTTAGAAGAAGAATCTCTTAACATAGACATGTTGAATAATAGAAATGAAGAGGAGTTTAAACAAATGTATGATAAGATAGAAGTAGCAGCAATGATTGCCGTAACTGCAGTCTTTAAGTTCCAGGGAGACAGACACAGGTCCAGGGACTTCTGAAAATAGCTCAGACGGAGAGCAGGAAAATGATGAATTGTATTCATCAATAAATAATACAGAAAGTGAAAATACTGAAACAAAGGTAGGAATATGACAAAACTATGAAAAAAAAAATGGTATTGCAGTATATTGCAGTTGAAAAGACTAACTAAACAAATTGAGGAATAAGATAAAGGGATTAAATAGAAATCCTAGCAGTGAAAAGAGCGCTGATAAGAAACAGGGAGATCCTTATAGAGACTTGACTTATGGGCAAGAGAAACAGCCGAATACCTCCGGCTTCAAAAAATAGTTAAAGAAAAGGGATTGTGAAAGTCAGGAGAACAGAATAATATGATATAATTATGTTTTAAGTTTTGAATTTAACAGAAGAATAGGGAGAAAAATGTAAAACATCTGAAATAAAGAGACTAAAGAGAATGCTGGAAACAATAAAAAAAGGTCCGCAAGCTATAAAGCTCTTAAACTCAGAGATATCTGAGAACTAAAAGAGTATAGACGCAAAGCAGAGAGAGGATGATAGAAGGGGACCTTTGACCTCTGATAGGAGAGGAATCCAGTCAGACAACTGAAATTCAACAACCCGAAGAAAAGTGTAGGAGAAAAGTTTTTTAAGCCGTAGTTAAAAGATGCGGTCAGAAAACAGATAAAATTAAAATGTTTAAGAGAAGAGCACAACGCTAATACAGACTGATAAAACATCTAAAAATGCGGATTTAAGAGGAGAAGATATAACACTGATTAAGTCAGTATAGCTATAACAAAAGCAAGAAGTTATTGACAAAATGAGAAGTTTACCAGGGACAGAAGTGAAATAATGGCAATGAGAGGAGATGTTAGTTAATGCATCTAAAGACCACATTACACTATTAAGTGTATGGTTATCAAAGAGGATGAAATACGTAAAACAGATAAAGAAAGATAAATAAGAGAAGTAGGTCAGGAAATATCAAATAGATACAAATTAGTAACAATTTTAAATACTGTAACTGAAAAACAAATAGAGGGAAATATAGCTGAGTATGATTTAAGCTCTCAGCAAGTGAGAATAGTGAAGAAAAAGCAGCCTCCAAATAAATGAATATAGAAACAACAGAACAAGTAGATCCTCTGATAGCACAAAATGTTATATAAATAAAGATGACTGGAATTAATACAGAAGAATAGAATACAAGAGCCTGGCAGAAAATAATACAGGAATTTGTGAGGATGAAAATAAAAATGGTATACAATAGACAAGTTATATCTAATGATAAATGGAAAGAGATAACCCTAGAATAAAGAAGATAGGTGATGAGTAAAATAGAAAAATCAAGTATAAAAAGACTTGAACAGAATAAATTGTCAATAGAAAAGGAAATACAGCTCAATGAATAAAAATAGCTATGGATAAAAAGAAGGATAGGATACATTGAAAATATTTAGGCTGTTAAAGAGAAACAGGTGTGACCAAAGAGTATAATAAAAATAAAAACTTTTGTTGTTTTGTTAGTTAAATAGGTTAAATAAATTGAATTTATATTAGACAAAGCTGCTCAGGTGTCCTTGACAGCAGAGCCAATTCTATTTACAGATGAAAATTTTTATTCAATGAAAGAATAGAAAGTGAATAAATAGGAGAATAATTTGGCATTAAAATGATGGAGAGTGCAGACAATTTACATGAAGGAAGAGACTTAAGAAAGTCTTGAGATTAAAAGTAAAAATTGAATATGAATAAAAATGAATATGGAGTAAAATTATAGAATGGAAAAAAAAGAATTACTATGAGTTTTACGAGAAATTCCTTAAAATATAAAACCGATTCTGGAGTAAAAACTAATTGCTGAAGAATATGCTCATAAAAAACTCAGTGAGATACATAAACTACCACGATAATATCCAATTGGTATAATGGATACAAAAGAAGTAAATAAAGCAATACAAGAGTTATTAGAGCAAGGAGTTAAGGAAATTACTTATGCAATAACAAAAAATCCTGTACAATAAACATCAAAATAAGATGAGACTTTTACAAGTGGGGGATAGATAAATTCCTCAGCAGCATTTCCATTAAAGAATTACCTGGACGTTTATATTAATTAAATTATAGTTATAAAGAAGGAAAAAGAGAATATTGAAACCATGGAAAAAAAGGCTTTAAATTAATTGGCTTACCAGGGCTGGATTAAAATAAAATAAAATAAAATAAAATAAAATAAAATAAAATAAAATAAAATAAACAAAGTGCAGTAATGGCAGATATGGTTAATTTAGGATCTTATGTCTCTGTAAGAAACAAAAGATTTAAGAAATTGATGAAAGAGTGGATAACAGGTCTAAGAACCCCAGAGAGCATTAGAAAGATACAAAAAGAGTAAAGGGGCTCATGAATCATATGAGGAATATAATTCCTGAATTTATTCAGAAAGATAGACAAATGAATGATACAATAAAAGGCAATAAGTTGTATTGTAGTGAAGAGGCAGAAAAGAAAACTTCTAGAGTGGAAAAAAGCGATTTTTAGCTTCTAGAAGGGAGAGATGAGGAGAGGTTGATCTATATAGATAGATTTAACTGGTTATTAATTTATAGCAAGGAATAAGAAAAACAATATACCAATATGTATATTAGAGCGTGTTAAAGTGTTAGGTGACATTTCTTTCTGTAGAGAAGAAATAAGCAAATATGAGTAAAAGATATGCAGAATTACAAAGTCTTGTAAGAGGAACCAACTTAAATAAATAATTAAAAGGATAAATGAATTAGTATCTATAAAACAATGAAAAGACATTAAACTAAGAGATAATTATAAAATGAAAAAAATGATCAAATTATTTGGGCAACAGTAGGATAATACATGCTTAGATGCAAAAGAGGGGATATTAAATAAAGAGCGTAAGCTGTGACAGAAGAAATAGAAAGGAAATTAAAGGCAAGATAGATAAAACTCTTGAAGAAATAAGAGACCAGGGAATAGTCCTGGGTACAGCTCAATATGTAGAAGTTACAGCTGTATTAATTTAAGAGCACTAGAAGGGCTGGAAGAAATAAAAGCTACACAAGTTATTATTATAACGGAAAACAAAAAGGTTGAGACAAGTTTAAATGAAAACTTAGACATTTATCGACAGAATAGGTGCGCTAAGTTTAACAGAAAAAGGATATGCTGAATTAAGGAAGAAGATTAATGAGCAAGTTAGGAATTTAGACCTAGCAGTGATTTATCAGAAGTCAAAGTAAAACACAGAGATAGCTTTAAAAAAAAAAAAATTTAAATAAATAAACAAGAATAATACGAAGAATTATAATTAAAGAAAATGAGACGGTTGTATTGAAGAATACATGATTAAATGCAATATTCTGTAAAACTAAAAGTGATAATACAAATAAGGATATTAGTATTTCTTATTTGAGGAATGAATAGAGACAAGTTCGAGTAAAGTATTGAAATTGTGTTAGAAGGGGAAGAAAAAAAAGTGATTATGTTAGACTCACACCAGAAAGAATCGACCAAGGGTGTTGATTAATAGCTGGACCTTTAAGTACTTGGTTAAAGTTTAAAAATAAATATATATTAGTAGCAGTAGATAGTCTTTGGGCAAATATTGTTAAAAACACTATTGTATACCTTTATAAAAGCAATCGAGTTACTGACAGTATGAGTTAGACTCGAGAATATTAGGGTTAATAAAACAATGTACTTTGTCAGAAGAAAGTTATGGTTATAAAGCGTACAGTTTTGCACAAAGCTTTGTGGAATGGACCAGAAAGCAGTGTAATGTGCAGTAGGAACTTTACAACGTGTATTTAGAGCAAATCATAAGAACATAAGATCGGATGAAAAGAGTGAGAAGTCATTATTATATAAGATATTGGCCATCTAAGTATGAACTGATTGTTCTTTACTGTTGTTGTGAAGCGTCCTTGTGCTTGGAAGAGGCGCTATATAAATTAAGCATTATTATCAACTAAACTTTTAAGGATTTAATTACTACAAAAGATAAAATATTTAAAAAGTTGATAAATATACAATAAAGTTATTAGAAACTAAGCCTTGGATTAAGAAAAATTTGAGTTTGATGAAATAAGAAAAGAAGGAAAGACAGAGGGTCTTACCAACAGTGTAGAATAACTTATTGAGGAAAAGAAAGGGATAAAAGAGAAAAGAAGAGTATGATTACCTCTAACATGCTCTGGTGTGTAAAAATAAAGTAAAACAATATAAATATATAGGTTTCTTACCTATAGTTGTGATAATTGCGATAAAAATCCAAGGAACAGAACAGAACAGACTCATTCTAGCATGTCATTGTGTGTGGGAGACAGCAAGAATGCAGAGTAATGGGGTAATAAAATTACTGATAGCGTGTCTCTGGATGGAGCCAGTTAAAGATAAGGAATACAATAAGCCAAGCTACACAGGATTAAAACCGGTTAATAACATGATATGAATGAAATAAAGCTAAAATAAACAAAAGGCTGTATATGGCAGAGCAAGTAAATGAGGCTGTAAACAAATACTGTGAATTTGTTGGTAATGGCTTGGACATCTGACACCGTAAGTATACAAACTAAGACTATCCTTGACAGAAGGGGAATATGTGTTAGTAGATTTCTAGAAGGGGAATGAAGCTCAATTTAAAGCGAAAAATCTTCTAACACATAAATCAAGAACTTGTAATCTTAAGAACTTGGAACTTTAGAAGTGAATACTGAAGAGTGACTAAGAAGGAGCCGAATGATTAATGACTGAGAGATGTCTTACAGAAAGCTCAACTTTATGTTATATCTTTCAGGAAAGGGAGAATCGAGATGTTGGACTAACAGAGATGTTCCAGAATAACACAGTGACAAGAGAAAGGCTTGTTTAAATCAAATGTTATGGTAACATTGATAAACATAGCAGTAGTTGTGTTAGTATTCTGGGTTATAGTAACATTTAATAAGATAAATTAGGACTAATAAATTAAGACACTGAAAAAAAAAGTGAGATATACCATAATATATAGATCCTGATTAAAAAAAAAAAAAAATGTGAATACATTTTAGTAACAATGGAGAGGAGTAGTATACAGTAGTATACAATAGTAGTATGCAGAGATTAAGAAATCTAATTTATAATTTATAATGGTATAGTGAAACCGATAAAAGCTGAAGTAACCTTAAGAAAGTGAAGTATTCAGTAAGGAAGAAATACGTTTTTTAAAGATAGCATTACTTTAGATGACTAAAGTTATAACTCTAGATGGCAATCATAATGAGTGTGCTAAAGATGCAATAGGAAATCACATATAATGTGTAGTAGTAAGATAGTGAGAAAGATTAAGCAATCAAGTAAAAATCAAACTTGAAAAGCTGGAGAGATGAAACTGTATATGGGTAGGAAATTGGAAATGTGAAAATAACTTTAATGAAAATAACAAATATAAAGATGAATGTTTAAGGCTAACATTTTCAGAGGAAAATGAAATTAAGACTCAAAGAGTGAGAACTAAAACAAAGTTGAAGCAATTACAAATGCAGAGAAATTGAATAACAGAGATTATACAGTATTGATCAGATGATAATACAGTTTAGACTGTTTAATGTGCTGGATGATGTAATGCACAAGTATGGAAAAATAATTACAATAAAACTTAAGGGTCTGATAAAAGGCACAAAGTTAAGGCATGATAGTAAGAATACAGTATAATAATACAGAATGGGTAAATGCATTAGTATCCCATACCTACAGTCTTGATGAGACAAAGTAATAACTGTGAAGTAATAATTAACTGGGAGATTCCTAAAGGAATCACAAAATATTATGTAAAAGTCAAAATATGCCACAACAATATACATGGAATTTTGGTGGTAATTTGGTAGAGGATGAGGAGTTGTTCAATTTGAATAAATTCTTGACTGTAAAGTATTTTGGAGGAGTGAATCAAAGCATATATACACATTGGCATCAGACTTGGATAGTAATAACAGAAGGAATGATTTAAAGAAGGCACCAGCCGCTCCTTGTTTAATGATGAAGCAAGAAAAACCCTTTTGCTAATTAAATAAGAAAAATAACAAATACTGTATATAGAACACTGAAGTGGATAGTAAATAATACTAGAATGAAATTAAATATAGTTACAATAGTTTTTTGATTATTATTGAGTTGTCTGGTTTAGGAAGGATTTTAAGAATATTTTGTTTATCTGGAATATGTAAATTGTTAAAGGAATGAAAAAGGGGTATGAATAGATCCTATGACATTGACTTAAGTACGTGTATAGCATCACATAAGAAAATAGGTGTTGTGAGACTGTATAAAGCAACAAATGTCTAATAACATAGACAGAGAACTAGAGACTTGAGATATCAGCACATCTCAACTTGAAATACAGCAGACTGACCTCTACAAAACCTTTTAGAGGCATGGAGGAACATGCCATGTTCAACACTGGTAGATATACATTTATTATATCTAGAAAAGTATAACTTTATGCAGTAATGACAATTGAACATGGTAAATGATGAGAAGAAGAAGTAGTATTGGAAGTTATGAAATGGCACAATACTTTGGACTATAATGTGTTTATATAGGAACTTAGGAGAACGTCTACTGGACAAGTGTTATCCAAAAATTAGAGTTATTGGAATTTAGTTAGAAATAATGAATGTATGAAATGTCATGAAATATTGTGGGAGAAAGAGGTTGCATTGTCAATGGGAAGTCTTTGTAACACCTGTTTTGGAAAAAACAAATATAGTGATTTGGTATACTGAACGAGGTGTAATTGAGTATTATGTGTTTGACTTAGTGGAACACATTAATGTAGAAATAGTTAGACAAATTCAAATACATGTTCAAAGTGCTCCAGCCAGAGGCCTGAGAAATATACAGTGATTTATCGGCTCATAAAGTCTGGAGGAAGGAAGACCAGTTGTTTGTACATAGATTACGTGCTAGACGTGCAGAGAACGATATAAAAGTAATAAAATTTGATGGAATATTTTATATTGTAGTGCAAAACGATGGATCCTCAAGTGAAAGAAAGGCAGACTCTCCCGATCCAATGTGCTCACCAGAACTTCAGGAGGGGTCAAGTGGCCAATGGGAAGGTAGAAATACCGAAAGCCCAAATTCCAACTATCAGTTTCTGCAAGAAATGTTTGATTGATGGACGTAGCCGCACCTTTATCTGTGAAACCCCTGGTGGACAATTGGTCGGAGCTTGTTTGCATGAGATTACAAATGGCAAACTAATGCGAGCTAAATTTGGATGTTATTTGGTTATATTAAAACAAAGTACAGAAATCTGGCCTTCCGGAAGTCCGGTACAAGGAAAAATTATTGAAAGCAAATTAATGAAACCAAAGAATAAGAGACCTTGGGTGGAGCACTACATGAATATTTTTCAAATGAATGTCACTACTAAGACAGGTCAGGTATATGCTAAATTGGCAATATATGACAAAAAGAGAGGGTGTTACATGACTTACTTGACTTTGGAAATAAAAGAATAAATTTGCATAAAGGGGCGTGTTGTGTGAAACATGCAATTTATTCTTTTATGCCTCATAATATATAGGCTTCTAATAGGGTATTAAGTATAATTGTAACTTTGTGTAAGAAAAGTGTTGTATAAGAAAAACACTGTATAAGGTTTTTATAAGAAACCTTATTATATGGAAACAATGTAAAAGGTTTTTATAAGACACTTTATTATATGAAAACACTGTATAAGGTTTTTATAAGAAACCTTATTATATGGAAACAATGTAAAAGGTTTTTATAAGAAACCTTATTATATGAAAACACTGTATAAGGTTTTTATAAAAAACCTTATTATATGGAAACAATGTAAAAGGTTTTTATAAGAAACCTTATTGTTAAGAAAAACACTGTAAAGAGTTTTTATAAGAAACCCTTGAATCTGGTTCATTAGAAAAGACACTGAGACTTGTTTTTATAAACATGTTTATTAAGAAATTGTCATTAAGAAAAGACACCACAACTGTCGTTTGTAAAGTCATTTATTGAGAAGATGGTTTATAAAGAAAAACAGACCACACTGAATGTTGTAAGCATTTATTAAGCATATGGCAGAGTAGAGAGAAATTGAAAATGTATTAGAAAGAGCTTTACCAAAGAAAAAAGAAAAATGCAATCATTACCGTCTATGTGTTGCGGACGAGACACAGAAGATACAGCGATGAAGAAAAGGTCCAGAAGAAGGAGGACGGAGAGACAAAGGCTTTATAACCAAGTCCTAGGGGGTTTACAGGAGAGGATGACCAATGAACAAGTTATAGGGAGTTTCCAGGAGGAGATTTCTGAAGATGTCCAAAAGTTGATGGACTTTATAAAGAGCTGGAATGACATGTCCAGTCAGACGCTGATTCACCAAGGACGGCCTCTCCGGTGTTAGATGCCTTGCCATTGTGCCTCATGAAGATGAAAGTTTGTAAATTATTTGGTTTAGATTTACTTTTATTTGTATTTTATATATTAGTACCTTTTATGTAAACTAGTTAACCTGTATTTAATAAAAAAAATACATATAATTGAAATTAAGAAGCTCGCCTGCCTTAAGTCTCTGTTTTACTAAATATTGAGCTGAACTAAACCACGGAGCAGTCTTTCGACTGAATTGTAAGTATGGAAATTTATATACTTATTGTTTAGAACGAATTCGACTGACTTTACCTAACCTGAGAATAAACAAAATAAGGTAGAAGGTGTCTATATTTAAGACCCAAACAAGGGGTTAAATTAAGCACCATAAAACAATGTAAAGTGTTACTCTAACATTCATATTATATCCATATTACTACTATTACTCTCTCGGCTGATTCCTCAGTCGGACGCCACAGCAGCAGTGATATGCCATTCATTTTACTATCACTAATACTAAAATTAATATCACTAATCTTTATTCATTCAAATTCAATTAATATATGATTGTTTGAAAGTGCAAAAATTATGAGGACTTAACTTCATTGGTTCTAGCGTGTCATGCAATCACATTTGAGCTTTCATGTTTACCGTGTCATATTTAATTGATAAGCTCTTATGTATGTGCGCTGTGAATAAAAGTCTAAATTAAATCAGTTGAATGATGGACTCACCTGTCGATCTCTGAACTCTTTGAACAAGTCAGGATGATCAAGTGACAAGTGGTTCTTAGCGTTAGCCAGATTTGATGTGTTGCCTCCCATGGCTAATTTAAAGCAGCGTTTGTAGAGTGGTGCATTGAGGTCTGTTGCTTCACCTTTCTCATTACTTTTGTAGGCAAAGTAAGGCCATATTTCACTCCTATTGCTCTCTTTATTTATTAATTTCGGGCGTGTAGAATGAGCTTCATCTGTTTGATCCATCGTGTTCCTCTGTTGTCACCGTTTGCCGGTTTTGCGTGACCCGCGTCAGTTTGGGTAGCGCACTGCCGCCTAGCGGTGAACTTCGAAACAGCAGCGCATCAAATACCGAATTGAGCAAAATTATGATATTGTACCGTTTGAAATATAATATATACCGGTATTTTTGCAGTACCGGTATACCACGCATCCCTACTCCCTGCCTACAAAAAAAACAGAGGATAAACCAAAATATTAGCAATTTACGCTAAAATCTTCCCTGCCTACAAAAACAGAGGATCAACCGAAATAACTAGCACGTAAAGCTAATTCTTCTCTGCCTAAAGCAAAGGATACCAACTATTAGCACTTGATGCTAACTCTTCCCTAACTTTATAAAGGATAAAACCTTCTCTAGCAAGAGGATGAAACAATATTAACCTGTAATGTTAATCTTCCCTGACTGGCAGAGGATATCTTTCATCTCTAAAAAAACTTTTTTTAGAGGATAACTTAGTTAACAAAACCCTGCAACTGTCTGTTAACTCTTCCCTGAACGGCGCAGAGGATAAACACATATACTGGTCTGTAGCGGTTCTTTGAATGGAGTGAAACTCACCGAATCTTTTGTAGAGAAAGATTCCGTCTGGAAAAGTTCAGTCTTTGAGATTCTTTGTGCTTGAAATTTCAAGATTCAGTCTGGAAAAGTTCATTCTTGGTTGAGCTTGAAGTTTCGAGATTCAGATCTTTGAGCTTGAAGTTCTTTGAGTTTCCTTTTTCTCCATCCGGGTCGCGGCAGCAAGTTGTTGTAAACTTAGAATCGTAGACCAGGAGACTTGGTTGTTTCTTCAGCAGGATTCTTTATTGAGAACACGAGCTGTCGGTAGCTGCAGTCACCAAGTCTGAATCAGTGAGATGTTCTCTTACAGTTTATATACATTTTAGAGGCAGGAACCAAAAAGACAGGTTTAGGAACCGGTTCTAGACTGAGAGTGCTGCCCACCCTAATTCACTCAGCATAACTATTCAACTGCTGAGACCCGAGTACAGGACTGGCAGGACTCTCTTGTTAAAACACAAAATCCGTGAGTCATTAAGAGTTTCAGTAAAACAAGACTGACCGGAGTCTTTTGCTAGAAAACTCTGCTAATAATCTAAATTCAATGTAAACCTAAATTAAACCTTTTAATAAATTTGGAATCCCACAAAATCATGGGCTAATTTTCATTTTAAAGAGAACTACTCCTTTAATATTAGCAATTTCATATGCAAACATGTCAGCCAATCACAGCAGTGGGCGTTTACACTGAAGTCTCAGACAGACATGCCCTTTCAAACAGAGCGTTCAAATCAGAAGCTAAAATCAGGCTAGGAAGAATGACTCATTTCTAAATTATGACAATTTTTGATGTAAAAATCATACGCACATATAAGGGCAGCCAAGGAAACATCATAAAACAATAAAATAATCCAGTTCATGACCCCTTTAAAGTATAAAAAATTGATAAACAAGTCTTTGAATGGAATTAAATAAGTACTTTGGGTGTATTGTTCATCATATTTATTTTCATATACAAGCAACATAACTTAAATTACACCCAGTTTATCATCAATACAGCATATGAGTGTGAATCCAGTGATATCCTCATACAGGAGAACTGAGAGCTCTTTAATTATATTAATGATAGAAAAGAGAGAATACAGGACAGTCTCTGACTCGATATGAAACACTTCTATAAAGACACAACAACATTACAAATAATTCTCTTCTGATTTCCATGCAAGCTCTGGTTAAGGCGGGCGTACACGGTGCGAGTTCAGACCAGGATCGGACACTCGGGAGGTCGTGAGATATTGCACACGTTGCGAGTCAGTTTAACTGATAATCGCATCAAAGCAGCTGGTACAAGGCACGACTGTCCTGCACGAATTTTATCCCGAGCCGGCAGCAATCACGTGGGCTTTCGCGCTAAACACAGAGACCGTCAATGTTGCATGCAGGCAAAGCTTCAGATAGAAAAAATGACAGAAATGTGTGTGCAAATGATTTGTTGTAAAGCAGAGAACAGTAGCCATTCCTTTCAACATAAAAACTAGAGAGAGAGGGAGGTGTGTGTGTGACAGTGTATGCGCACGCTGTATGGTTGCTGCCACTGAGGTATAGCCCCACGTGGTTGTGTATGATTAGCAATAGGGGACAGCTGGTGAAAATCGGGCCGACTCCCCGAATTTTTTAAACATGTTTAAAAATGATCGGGAGGTCGGGGAGGTGCTCATAACGTGCTCGGCTCGGCTCGTAATTCCTCTCACACGCTGCGAGCCGCGACCATGCGAGCATCACCGATTCCACTCGATTTCTCCCGAGTGAAAAAAATCATCTGCGAGCTCGTAAAAACAGCAAAAATCGCACCGTGTACGCCCGCCTTTAAAGGGCTGGGCGATATATCGCGTGCGATTGTTATGCGCATCTCGTCAGTAAAGCCGGTTCCTTGATTAGTAGTAAATCGCCATCACCTGCTTTCAGATGGAGCGGCATTCACAACAAAGAGCCGTAGTTAACTGACAAGCTGAGCCATATCGCATTAATATCGCGGACGTATCGCCTGCGATAATTAATGCGATATGGCTCAGCTTGTCAGTTAACTACGGCACTGTGTTGTAAATGCCACTCCATCTGAAAGCAGGTGATGGCGATTTACTACTAATCAAGGAACCGGCTTTACTGACGAGATGCGCATAACAATCGCATGCGATATATCGCCCAGCCCTAATTTGTATATAAACTTAATACTCTTCTAATATACTTTGTGCACTTTAAATCAAGTCTTTTTAGGGATAGTTCACCTGAAACTGTCCACTGACTTCTAATGTATGAACAAAGAAATCTCTAAATATTGTCTTTTATGTTCCACAGAATAAAGAAAGTTATTCACCTTTACATCTTTAATAAAACTCTGTTTACCGTATGTGTTTAATGGAGCGCAAACAGAGCAATTGAGTTTTGAGTTTTATGAATCAAGAGTTCTCTCTAATAAACCTAAATGTCACAGAAAGGAAGGGTGTGTGCAGTGAAAAGAATGACATTGACTTCATTTATTGAGTGCAGATGTTTAAACTGAACTGTTTAAACATCTGCGATCTGTGAATGAGACGCAGGCTTTTGCATTGAAACACAGCAGGCAAACGCTGCACTATTGTCTCGAGAGTGTTCGTCCCGGCTGTGTGTCGAACTCTGATGTGTGTCAGTTCTACAACAGCAGTGAACAGACTTCATTAACCCTCCAACATCAGGCCTCAAGAACATGTACAATACACAGTCAGCCAGTGGGTTCAGAAACAGGAGATAACTAGACAAATACCAAATTATATCATACAATGTACAGTGAAAATGACCTTCAGTAAAAGGCACAATTATGAAGGGGAGAATGAGAAAAGTGTAAGTCAGAAGCACCAGGAACAAACTGGCCAAAATTTTCTTGCGCTTTAGAGAAGTAAGTGATATTGCGCGTGAAAGACCGCGACAAGTGCCAACAAAACACAGAATGATTATCGGGTAGGGGATTAAACAGGCGATCGATCGAGACAGATAGCTAAACAGCCAACGAGAGCTAACGTCTGCAAAGATCAGAGGAACAAACCAGATGATCACAGAAACGACACAGCAGACTTTTAGTGAATGATGAGATCTGTACCAGATAGGATGAGAAACCAGAAGATATCGTTCAAAAGCAACACATGCCATAAAATACACACCCACAATCAAACTATACCAATATGCATTATAGGCATCCAATGACAATTTGAATGTGTCCATTAATACACTAATGATCTGATTGAGATCTGAAAGAATCAAATGAATAACAAACACTGGACTGGAGCGATTAGATTTGATAAGAGCACACAACGCAAACAGAGTTAAGATCATGATTAGAATCTCAATGGCTGAAATGATCATGATAATGAATGAGTTTGCAGACACAAGTTTACTGAGAAATTCCCTCATCTGATCATCATGTACTCCACTTGATCTGTTGCTGCTGGCATTGATATAATAATCTTCACTTGATCTGTTGCTGCTGGCGTTTTGTTCTTCCATTGTTTCATGAAATCTTGACAGGTAACACTAAATAACAAGTTAAAAACAGTTTATTTAAATTAGTTTAAAAACATGCATTCATTTACTATTTACTACTTTATTAAAAACATTAGGGACAAATATATGACATAACTTGTTTTCTGTGTGATTGTTGAAATAAAGTTTCCTCAGTTTGCTTGACATGTTCTTTAGAGGAGATGTGTGTAATGTTAGAAAGCTTGAAATACGTGAAATGTAAGATTAAAGTTTGGAAATCCTCCATTTGAACAATATCACAGAAGCAAGAATGCTGTTGTTCTGAATATTCAGTCCAGCACAGCTGCAAGTGTACAATGGTTTATTAAACTAGGAATAAATCTTGAAGAACTTACGTTACTGACAGGATTGTGTGTTTCGTCTGCAGGTCAAAGCAGAAGTTTGTGGAGCAACACACAGACTGACAGATGTTTCACAAGTTTCCACTGCCGTGTTTAAAGAGCTCTTCATTCACTGCACACACTGTAAAACAGCACTTCTCAAAGTCCGGACTCCGGTCCGGATCCGGACCCGGAGGGAATTCAATCCGGACCCGCCTCTGTTTCATATTTCAACAGTTGTGTGTAGCCTAAGGGATTAAAAGTCTGGATTTCCTACTTTGATAAACGTATGTCAAAATCATTTGTTTAGTGTTTTATGTCTTTTTGGAGATGGTCCGAAATTAAAGCGAAGGCGAGATATTTAAAGTTTTCCTCCGTGATTCAGTTGCCATGACATCCAGTGAGTGTACTTTTGACGTAATCGGGCGCGAGCCGCGCAACGCGACACTTCACCGCAGTAAGCGTTTGAATGGGTGTGGAGGATGTAATTGTCCAGGAAAAGAAAAGTTGACGAAGAAAATAGAGTTTTCAAAGATGATTGGACAGAGAGGTATGCGTTCATTTCGCCACAATCCAGCACGAAGCCATTCTCAGCAATGAATGCTGTAAAGAACTCACACCGCAGCAGCTTGGCTAATGAACGTTTAGGCCAGTGTCTCCGTCTTGCAACCACACCTTTTGTGCCACGGTTTCGGCAGCTGATGGGAGACAGACAGTGCCATTTCTCACATTAGACTGCTCTGTATTTTGCACCATGTTACTTTTGTGGTGTTTTGTTAAGAACAATCCAGACACTTAAATTAATTGTTTTGCCACTTTTGCACTTGTTATTCATGTATTTTGAATAAAAAGGCACCTTATTTTTTTCATAAAATAAATGTTGATTTGTTATACATGTTTATTAAAAACGAGTTTTGTAATTACCAATAGTTCCGGATCTTTGTCATTGATGAAAATTCAGATTTGGACCTTTGAATGTAGACTTTGAGAACCCCTGCTGTAAAAACACACATCTTAAAGCTTGTGGATCTAATGTAGGAAATGCCTGAGATTACAGACAAACTATTTGATCCAACGTGTGCAACTGTAATTACCTTAAAGACACAATTAACTAACAATGGTGGTTTGAGTGAAAAACCAGTCTAACTTTCACAAACGGTTCGGCTCAACTACGACGACTGAAGTAATCTGAGAACGCTTTATATCTGATGCTTTCATTTTTAAAGTTCACTCAGTGTTTATTCATATCCTCAGTAGAATAAGAAACCCATGAATGATCTGTGAGATAAAGCACAGATACTTTGATCTCTCTAAAATATTGATTCTTCTGCTGCTCTGCAAGCCTGTTTTCTTTAAGAAATGGAAATCTGTGTTGCTGACTGACTGAAATCACACTCAATGTTAATTAAAGGAAACTAGTTTAAGTGCAAATGATCACAGTGAGACCAGAGGCTGAAATACAAAGATAGTTGACTATATAAACTCACGGATGAGATGATATCATGATCTTCCCTGGAATCATAATGAACATCAAACTACAAGACAGATGAGGAAGTTTATGAGCTGATCACATCATCATCAAATGAATATCAAGAACCTGAAATGAAAACTGGTTCCGACAAGACCTTAAAGAAAACCTCCAAACCTGCTTTAAACAATTCCATCTTAATTTCTTTAATTTCTTCTACACATAATCAAGCACACTAGAGAGTCAACAAGCTGAACAACATGTGCTAACGTTTGAATAAAGGCTGAAACACAATGACACAATAATTCCCACATGAGATGACATGATCTTACCGGGAATCAGACTGAAGACGCTGCTCATCAGGAGATGATGGTGTTTATGAGCTGCTCAGCGTTCTTTTATAGCCTGAATTAACTCCAGAAACACCAAACAAAGATGCATTAAACATCATTAACAGTTAATGCACATGCAACCGCATCAGCAATCAGCAAACCAAACCAAACTCCACAATATAAAACCATTTAAAAAAAGACAAGTGTTATAGAAAGGAAAATGTGAACAGCCAGAAATACAGTGATATAATACTAAGATTTTGTCATACTGTAAGTTTATCAAATTATGATTATGCAGTAAGGGCTGAATAAAAACATCAGTAAAGACAAAATAAAACAACTTTATTTGCAGTTTTATTCCAGACACTGATGTGTGTGAATCTCCGTATAAATCCGTCAGTAAACGTTGAGTTAGTTTGATTCTGCACTACGCTTTAATAATGTTCCTCTAATCTGTGTCTGATTCTAATTATTGACACTTGATGTAGTGATAAATGTAAAGTATATTAACTGTATCCACACGAGAAATGGGCATTTCTGTTAAATATTTATAAATCATTACAAAATGTGCGTTCCACATGTTAAATTATATTGTGTTAATATTGGTGAAAAGCTAATTCATGTTCAGATATTGTGAACATTAGACTTTTTCACAGTACGGCAGTGTTGGGAAAGTTCACTTTCTACGTGAACTATTTCAAAGTTCAGTTCACAAATTTTAAAATGAACTAGTTCAGTTCATAGTTCATACTTAGTTCACAGTTTCAAAAATTAACTAGTTCATAGTTCTTTTTTTTCATATGTTGCTACGAGCTATTTTAATTTTTTCAAAAATATTTCCACTTCCATATAGAACCACAGACAGCAATTATTAAAAACGTGCTGCTTAAATGGTCTTTTTTAATAAGGAATTCACGAGTTCACATGTTAATGAAATCTGATGTAATATTATAATGCGTATTTGGCTTGCTGTCCGGGGGGAAGGCTCCGAGCTCGGAATTCGGCCCGACCCCAGAGTACTCCCCCCTATGAATGTATAGATCATGGGTATCTATGAGCAGACCCATCCGAATGTGAGGTGATGGGGTGGTGGCGGGATGCTGAGAAATTAGTCATGAGACAGGAGGTAAGGGAAGGCTTTATTTATACTGGCTTCTTCTTGTGCTGATTGGATGATTACCTGAACATGCTCCTCCCGAACTTTGTTACATAAAACTTCATTTCACGAGTTCACATGTTAATGAAATCTGATATAATATTATAATGCGTATTTGGCTTGCTGTCCGGGGGGAGGGCTCCGAGCTCGGAATTCGGCCCGACCCCAGAGTACTCCCCCCAAAAAGGCCAGATGAACGCAGGACAGCGAGCGTAGAATTTATCTCCCCAAAATGTGAAGGGTATGTATTTACCAAGGAACGAGCTTGCCTATTCGACTGGGAAGGCTCTCGCAACGTCCGACGGGAACTTGGATGCTCACAGCATCGGACGGATGAGCCCGTTCTGCAGTTGAACTGAGTTTAACCGTACACCCAGGAGGGCTCTCGCAGCATCCGACGGGAACTTATATGCTCACGGCATCGCACGGGTAAGCCTCGCCAGGTTGAACGGAGGGCGCCCGCTGGACTCGGTCGGGAGGGCTCGACCGGCGCTTCGACGGGGCTGGGGCACGGGAATAGACCCCTCGCGGCCCGACGAATGGGGAGCCCACCTAGCGACATGACCGCGGCCGTCCGGCGACGACTAAGACAGGCAGGCTCTCACTGCAATTCGAACGGGAGGGCTCGACCGGCGCTTCGGAAGGGGGACTGAGCCCGGCCCACGAACGGGGAGCCGTCACTGCGTGCGAACGGGGGAGCCTGCAATTGTTTGTAAAAATGCTATATTATAGATATAATTATTGAAGCGAGTGTAAATACGGCGAGCAAAATAGATTCGGAAAGTGGGTTTGTACTGGTATCGGTGCGGAAAGTGACGAAGGATGTGACGTTGCAGGTGATGGAAATGAATGATCTAATTAGTTAGGGCTTGGTGAGCGTTTCTGATGTGGAAGCGGCTGGATCTAATATAAGTTTTGAAAGCTTCAGATGACCAGCGACCGAGGGTTTGAATTTGTTGATGGGAGAGACCTTTTTGTGCGGCTGTGGTAGCTGCTCCGAGTGGCTAGAGAAATTATCTGCTGTGACGTCGGATTTGATGAGGACTGCTTTAAGGTGCTTTTGGAACCAAAATCTCGTAGCTGGTTGATTGGAGTCGTTAGTGAAGAGTGGGTCGAGTGGGGATTTGGACGTGGAACGTTTGTACTGCAGGTAGTTAAAAAGAGCATGGTACGGTTGGATGGGAGTTTGTTAATTGAAAATATAAACGAAGTGACCTTTTTTAGCTCTGTCAGTTTTACTTTGTTTAATGAAAAATGATATGGTTTCATGATCTATGATCTGTAGGTCTGAAATTGTAGGATGAATGTTTGGGTCGAATAAGGAAGTGATGGTCAGTTCGGAGCAGCGGAGGAAACCGAAGAATGCTAGGATGAACATAGCTTCTAATGTATAGGCGGTGTTGGTGGAGTGGTATCCAAGACGGAGTGATGAAATGCATCTGGTGAGTATATCGATTGTGATTGGTTGTCTGGTGTCTGGGCGAGTGGGGCGGGTTCTTTGGATTCCCTTAATTAGAAGGGACGTTTGGGAGTTATTAATTGCAGGTGCAGGTTTACCGTGGATTAATTTATGGAAGAATTGAATGCCGCTTAGATAGCTTTTAATGGATCCGGCTTGGAGACCTTTAACTGAATTAAGGTGCGATATGAACGAAGTAACGGTTAGAAGAAAGAATTCGGGAAACGGCAAGTTGTGGGAGAGATGGAATGACTTGAACGATTTCCACGCGGTGTAATATGTTTGCAGGGTTCTGGGAGAAACTGCTTGGAGGATGGAATCAATGGACGTGTCCAGGAGGGATTTTAGCGGATGGTTTATGGGAAGATCAGCTGAGAATAAGGAGGTACTGGGGTTGGAGTGGGGTCTGCTTCTGGTGCCAGCATCCTGAATTTCTGAAAAGAGAAACGGGAGAGAGAGTCAGCGATTTGGTTTTGAGCCCCTGGAACGTGTTTTGCAGTTATTAAGAACTGGTCACATGCGGAGATCCAGATAAGACGTCTGAGGAGTGGCATTAACGCAGGTGAGCGAGAACGACCTTTGTTAATGCAATGTACGGTTGCTTCGTTGTCGCAATGGATTTGGATGCTTTTAGATGACCACTCTTTCCCCCATAGGGAAGCTGCGACAACGATCGGGTAGAGCTCGAAAAGGGCAGAGGAGGCTGAGGACTGGGGTGTGTCTAGGAGCTGAGGGGGCCAGGGAGACGTGAACCAGCGTCCTTGGTAATAGCCGCCGAAGCCGGTCGAGGGAGCTGCGTCTGTAAACAATTTGATGTCGAGGGGGAGAGAGATAAAGTCGTCGTAAAAAAAAGTTACGCCGTTCCACTGGTTAAGGAAATTCATCCATAATTTTAGCTCGTTTTTGGACTCGTCAGAAAGGATGATCCGATCTTCCAGCGCGTGAACGGATGAAGTGAGGGCGAGAAGATGCGCGATAAAGGGGCGGCCCTGAGGTATGATGCGTATAGCATAATTTAGGTGGCCCAGCAGCGAGAGAAGTTCGCGTTTTGAACAATCTGAGCTGTCTGTAAAATTGGATGCGATTAAGACGATACAGTCTATTTTTTCCTTAGGCAGTGAGGCCTGGAATTTTACTGAGTCCAAATTGATGCCTAGGAACTCGATGGACGTAGTCGGACCCGATGTTTTCTCCTGGGCTAACGGAATCCCTAGTTCGGCGAATACTTTTTGCACTGTGAGGAGGTGAGCCTCGGGGATGGCGTTGTATGGTGAAATTATTAAGAAATCGTCGAGCAGATGGAGAAGATGAGGAATTGCATAATTATTGGAAAGGATCCAACATATAGCTTCAGAGAGAGAGTCAAAGATTTTCGGGCTGCTTTTGCAGCCGAAAGTTAAAGGGACAATAAGTAGCTTTTTAGGTATTTTATTATCTAAAATCAATATTTTTATTCATAAATATGCCCTCAATGGTGTACAAATACCTATGCCAATGATCAGACTAATCCTCGTAAACGAAGAATTTATTATCTTCATATACATGGGACGGGTAGGTCCACGGAGGCTTCCATGTAGTTCCGCCATCTTGAAAAACTATAATAGCAGAGAGGGACAAAAAGTACTAGGCCAACACGTTTCCACAACGCGTTTTCGTTCAGAGCCAGCGTCACGTGACTGAAGCCAGCAGAAGCGGAGGAGCAGAGAGAGGCGCTTGTCACTGCCGCGGCAAGTTTAAAAGGCTGCACTGCACGGTTATTTATACACCGTTCATTCATACATATCCTGAGTCACAGGATGAGTCCTCGTCGTCGAAAAAGTCCAAAATAGACCTTAAAAGGAAACGTGAGCGGAGATTACAAAAACAAGGGTTAATGTCGGGATAGCTAATGCAGGAGAAAGCTTTCAAAAGAGATGCTGAAGTTGCCTGCTTTCTTCTCGACAGGTAAGTCAATGTTACGGTCTTAATTACAGGCTTATTTTTCATTGCTTTGTTGTGAACTTTATTATATAGACAGTAAAACATTTATAGTTATATCTATTTATATTCTATTCATAGTAAGTTAAACAGGCTCTTTGATGAATAGCAGCTATTGAGTAAAGTAACGTTAGAGAAGGCACGGATGATGATGATGATGATATCTAACAATGCACGTACTTAAATTATAACGAATAAAGGCGGCATTACTACTAACTACCATAGTTAATGTTTTTCACAGTCAGTAATTTATACTGTAACATTCTTTTTTTTCGTTGATTCAAGTTTCAGTTTGTTTTAAATAACAAACCTGTTCACCAAGGAAAACTCGAAGTGCTATTATAAGACATCCTGTCATAGCTTTTTGGTACATAACGGCAACCGTAGATGCAACGCGCATTTGGAAAAGTGAGGCGCTGGAGAGCATTATTCGTTTGAATGCAAAATACAGTTTCACCACTAGATGGGAGAAATTCCCACTTAGTGTCCCTTTAAGCGCACGGCGAAATAATACTTGTTCTGCCAGTTTACACCGAACAAGTGCCACGAATCAGGGTGGATTGGCATTACTTTGAAAGCAGAGGAGATATCTACTTTTGCAAGCCATGCGCCTCGTCCAGCTATTTTAATCATGGTTATGGCTTGTTCTATGTCATGGTAGTTGAGAGAATATTCTTCGAGAGGGATGAGACTATTGATGCTCGGATATGGAGAATTATGGGGGGCTGAAAGGTCTATTATCAACCGCTTTTTTCCCAAGAATTTCCTGGTGGCCACTCCTATGGGGCTGATGCGAAATTTGTCGAACGGGGGAGCCTCGAAAGGGCCTATCATAAAACCGGATTCAATTTCTTTTTTAATTAGTTTATCTACTACTTCAGGCTCCGCTAAGGAGGACTGAAGATTAGCGCAGATAATGTTTTGCGTGGGATGACTTTCTACGCCGGGTTTAAAGCCTTGGTTGAGACCTGTCAGCAAATAATTTGTGAAGTTGACGTCTGGGTGGTGTGATAATTCCTCGGCCAGGCGGAAAACATTCACAGGAGTCGAGAGATAGTTTTTTGCATTTTTATTAACAGATTTTTTGACTGGGCATACCATGCGGGCGTGTGCACCGCCACAGTAATCACAGACATGGAGAAAACGACAACGTTGTCTTGGGCATCTCCCTTCATTGAAGTTTCTACAAACTTGTCTGTCGGGTGCCGTGTATGGTGCTCTGATCGAACAATCTTCTCTTGCGGGGCGCGGAACTTAACTTGTGGATTTTATGGCATTCTGCTCTGAGCAGGGAGGGATCGATGGATTGATTTGGGGGCATGCTGCGGTGACATGGCTTGTGGATCTGCAGATTGCGCAGGAGATGTTTCTGCACCCGGTTATGGAGATCAGTGTCCAACGCTCCCCAATAGGGACACTGATTCCATTGGGAAACGCGGACGGCACATTTTGCGGAAAACAATTTATGGTAAGTATAGAAATGACTACCCCCATAAGACAACGCGAGCTCTGCTATGATAGCAAGATAATCGTTCAGCTCGTGCCTCCTATGGGGGAAAGTCGAGCATATGATTTCTTTATAGCGGCTGAAAGCGATACAGAATTCGGCCAGTGATAATGTGCGTGATGTAACCCGTGAATTATTTTTTAGAGTGACTGAGATATCGCCACAGTCCACTTGGCGATTGGAACATCGACTGGGGGAAACAGGGACAGGAGAGAACCCAAATCTACGTCTGCACCTGCGAGGATTTGGGCTCTGATGTTGTTCATCACTGGAGGAGGTTCTGCGGCAACTGCATTCGGAGGGGCTGGTTGAGGAGTGGCTGAGAAGAGAGAGAAAGGAGAACGCACTTGGAGTGGGTTAAAGGGAGGAAAAGTCGGGGCTGTGGCCGATTGCGGAGGCATCCTCGCGCAGAGATCGGCCCCCGGGATAAAAGGAGGAGGAATAGGAAGAGCATAGTGTGGAAGGGGAAGGGGAAGGGGAAGGAAATGCGCCGGCAACTGACCGGCTAACGGAGGCATCCTCACGTTAGGGTGAGCACCTGGCGCTTGGGAAGGAGGAAAACTGAAAGAAGTAGAAGAGAAGAAAAACATTTGGGGATCTTGTGTGAAAGTAGAATTGCAGAGATCTGGAGCGTGAGGTAACACGGTGGGAGGGGCTGAGGAGAGAAGTTGACCCGGAAAAGGTTGGCGCCCTTCCGCGACTGGATCCGGGGCGCGGCCCAGGCTAGCGGAAGGTCTGCGACGACGTGGCGCTGGGGCGGGGGCGGGGCCCGGCGCTGCGGGTGAGGAAGGTGTAGACGCTGCGGGACGAGCGATCGGGGCCCGGCGGGCCTTGCTCGTTCGAGCCGATGGGATTGGAGCTGAAACAGAAGGGTGAGAAGATTGTAAGGTGACATATAAATCAAACAATTCTGCTTTTTTCATCCTGCGGGAAAAATTAGCATCTGAATTAATTAAGGCTTGTCTCAGCCCCTTAACTGTCCACTTCCCTATGGGAGGGATGTTTGGGGGCACTGAAAGGTGGGAAGGCGCGGAGGAAGATGAGGAAGATGGTGGTGAGGGGAGTCTTCGACGTCTCGGAGTATGCGGAGAGGATCTAGAGGGCCGGCGTCCCCTGTTTGAGGATGGAGGCTCGATGTTGTTAGCTGCTGGAGAGGAAAAGGCCGCTGGATCAGCGGTTTGCGATGGAGACACCTCCGTGATGAAAGACTCATCGTCGGAGGGGAAGAGCTCTAACTCGGACATGACGGCACGAAGGCGGAGTCCGATGCTGAGAAATTTGTCATGAGCCAGGAGGTAAGGGAAGGCTTTATTTATACTGGCTTCTTCTTGTGCTGATTGGATGATTACCTGAACATGCTCCTGTAACCGGTCTGCTGCCGACCGCTGTCACGATACTCTTTTTCTCTGCGTTGTGTTTAGTAAGGACCAGGACACTGTTACTGCGGTTCATCACAATGACGATGTTTATTCACAGTCACACCCAACATGGGCTTTCACTAACTGAGGATCTGTGGATTACAGCAATAAAGTTGATAAAACGTCGTGTGAGCATCTCACTATTGCATCACCTCTCCCCAGCATGTGCAATGCGAACTCAATGCAACAATTATGCTAACTACACATAACATTAACACAATATAGAAAATAAAACACAATAAAAGTGAAATACCTGTGGATTACAGCAATAAAGTTGATAAAACGTCGTGTGAGCATCTCACTATTGCATCACCTGAATGATACAACACTAGTTTAGCTGATTAATGACTCAAAACCTAGCTAATACAGATCACAAAACTCACACGATATATCTCCAAATTATTGATCCACACACCCATATAACATACAACAGAACATACTAGACAGTGTCCGTACTGTTTACAAAGGATTAACAAATTGATTTACACACTTTACAAACTTAATTTGCTCACAAATCGAAGAGCTCTGCAAAACGCTTACCTCTCCCCAGCATGTGCAATGCGAACTAAAGAGAAGCGCGCGCGCACACTCAAAATGGCACCAATGCAGCAACAGAAAAACATGTCAAAATAAAAGTCTCTAATGTGAATAGCAGAAACAACATATATTGCTCAAAGAAAAACAAAAATAAATCAGTAATAAAACAAGGATTTTAGTGGAAAAGACAACAACAATACATTAAACTTGAATTGTACTTATAACTCGTTACACTCCTCCCGAACTTTGTTACATAAAACTTCATTTATTCAAAGAAAAACAGGACAGTAGTCCTTAAGGTACAAATGTTTCTCAATTTTAATAATTTTCCATTTCAGTACATACTAAAAAGGAATACTGGAATCCTGGAAAAATATACCAGGCAGGTTCAACAAGGATTTTCTTTTCCTTTCAAAGTTTGCACAGAAATGTAAGATTTTTCCCAAATCCTCACTGACCTTGTCATAAAACTCATGATAAAAATGATCATACTACGCCTCCTTGCTGCTCTGTCGCCTACATACTGCTTTTTGTTTTGATTACACATGCGGCAGTGCTGGTGGCTGGTGTTGCCAGATTGGGTGTTTTTTCCACTACATATTAAGGTCTGTTTACGGTGTGTTTTAGCCGGGTTTTCGCCTGGAAGTTCTCTATAGAAATCTGGCACCCTATTGAATGAAGTTAATCCTCAGACGGTCTTCGTTTCGGAGTCACATCCTGGGCCTTCCCGGTCAGAACTGACCTGAGACCTAAAGATGAAAATTCCTCCATCCCAGTAAAACCAATGCAATTTATTTTTGTTCTATAATATTTATTCTTTTTCATTTTGTATTTTGAGAGAATTTTATTGAATTTATTAATATTTATGCAATATTTATGGTCTATTTTTGCCATTGAAAATAATAAAAAAAATGTATATATATATATGTGTATTTTCTCTTTTTTTATTATTAATGCAGTATTTTAGTTTAATATAGAGTCTAGGCCTTCAAAAAAAAATAAAATAATTTTTTTTGAAGCAGATTAGCACCATCTGGTGAGAGTATGGAGAGAACGCGTAGCACCATTGTGTAACCACTAGATGGCATCTACAGCTCTCTATGGAGAGGCATGTGAATTCCCCAGCTGTTTATGGACACATTTACTTTTTTTTTTTTTTTTTTTGTGGATTTGAATATATATATTTAAACAATCTTAAAACTATTTCTTATCAAGTTTTAGATATATATGTTTTTTTAGAAATAGTGATTTAAAGTTTTAGTTTTTGCATTATGATTACAGTCAAACCTAAACATTGTATTAGAAAGAGAAGCTTGTGTTGCTAAGAAGCAAATTTTATACCCATTTTTTTATTCAGAATTTGTAACAAAAAATTGCAATTCATTCAATTATAACACTTTATGTAAAATTATATTTAAAAAAAATATAAAGTTTTTTTGTCAATTTCCCATTCATTTCCTATGGGGGTCATTTTTGACCGAAGACCACAAGTGTGACTATTTTTTTTACGACCACTTAGCATGCTTGGATCATGCTTTTTTTTGTATGTTTACATACCTAATGCCATAAAAGTCACCAAGTTTCGTAACATTCCGATGAAGCTGTGATTTAAAAAAAAAATTCTAAACAGATTTTTTGTAATCAAAATGTATTGGTGTGTATGTGTATAAAAGTGTGTTTGTATGTGTGTGTGTGGGTGGGTGTGTCTGTTTTGCACTCTTGATGTTGTAGAGTGTCACCCCTTTACTGCTGTGTAATTTTTTTTAGCATTGTGGCCGATTTGTAGATTGTACACACAAAAAAAACATAATTTTTATGTTTTTGTCATTTTCCCATTCATTTCCTATGGGTCGGTCATTTCTGACCGAAGACCAAAATCGTTACTATTTTTTTTACGACCACTTAGCATGCTCAGATCATGACCTCAATTTTTTTTTGTATTCACATACCTAATGCCATAAAAGTCACCAAGTTTCATAACATTCCGATGAAGCTGTGATTATTAGAAATTCAAAACAGAAAATGTTTCGGTCAGAAATGACCGAGGACCGCGTGCCGTTCACAGACACCAGAATGAACGAATTCACAGTAACGTTCATCAGGCAGTATTACGGTACGTTCAGTTCACGTTCGCCCAAAATATGAACGAGTTCATGAACTCATGTGCAGTACGGTACACTTGAGGAACAATCAAACAGCATCTCAGCTTAATGGTAAATAATGACAGTAATGAACACTTTCATCCACATGTTGATAGTGAACACAAAAGTGATGTGATGCATATATGCTCCCTCAAAACTTGAGTTTTAAACCTCATTTTAGAGTGGCCTTTTATTGTGGCCAGCCTAACCCCGAATTTCCACCAACTGCAGAACGGCTGCGGATCGGCTCCACTGCGTGTCGGCTCCGTGCTCCGTCGTCCTTCAATACCGACCAGGTCCGGATTTGTTACGGAACGGCTGTGGCCATGACTGACAGCTGAAGTCACGATGAATTCTTGTATGATCGCACGATATAAGTGCTGAATTGCTGCGGAGCTCTCCAGCATCCGGCAAAAATAGAAGCTCTGTGTATCTGCTCCGGAGGGCTGCGGATCGCCGGAGTCGGAACACAGCCGTTCCGCAGTCAGTGAAAATACACACATTGACTTTAATTGAAACCTATTGACTGGAAATTAGGGGTTAGGCACACCTGTGCAATAATTATGCTGTCTAATCAGCATCTTGATATGCCACAACTGTGAGGTGGATGGATTATCTCGGCAAAGGAGAAGTGCTCACTAACACAGATTTAGACAGATTTGTGAACAATATTTGAGAGAAATAGGCCTTTTGTTTACATAGAAAAAGTCTTAGATCTATGAGTTCAGCTCATGAACATTGGGGGCAAAAAGAAAAGTTTTGCATTTATAATTTTGTTCAGTGTATTTCACATATGATGAATTAAAAGATTATACTAGCTAAAGTGATAAACAACACAGTTTTTATGCATTCTTTAAAGTGTCAGTCAAGGATTTAACTTGAAGCACTTCTTCTGAGTATCGTAATTGATTTGGTTTCTGCCATTAGAAAACACTTCCCTATTGAGTGGATGTGAGTGATTTTTTTCCTCAATTTTCAAAAGCTTGTTAGTAAGAGACTCAGTATGATTGCACATTTCATCATTTCCCATCAGCATTAATTCATTATGAATGATGCCACAAAGCACATCTAATATAACACGAATGTTAACTGTTTCCTACTGAAAGTATCTGCACAATATCTGTGACTATCTGTGAGTTGTATATGCTTATGTGGACTTAAATCCCGACTATCATGAATTTAATTTAGAATTTTAGGACATGAATGTGTGACAAATTAAACGGAGACTCAACGGGGAAATATTAATAATAGCCTATGCCGTCACTACAGATGAACCTGAGTATAAAAGAGCGCCTGTAGTGATGTCATCCACTTCTCTGTCTGAAAGGGACGTATCGCTGGCATAACAGAAGCATGGCAATGAGACACTGTGTCTCATTTTCTTTCTCAGGGAACCATTACATTAGTAACCTGAAGCGTTCTCCTTCTCAGGGAACCATTACATTAGAAACCTGAGGCGTTCTCCTTCTCAGGGAACCATTACATTAGAAACCTGAAGCGTTCTCCTTCTCAGGGAACGATTACATTAGTAACCTGAAGCGTTCTCTTTCTCAGGGAACCATTACATTAGTAACCTGAAGCGTTCTGCTTCTCAGAGAACCATTACATTAGAAACCTGAGGCGTTCTCCTTCTCAGGGAACCATTACATTAATAACCTGAAGCGTTCTCTTTCTCAGGGAACCATTACATTAATAACCTGAAGCGTTCTCTTTCTCAGGGAACCATTACATTAGTAACCTGAAGCGTTCTGCTTCTCAGAGAACCATTACATTAGAAACCTGAGGCGTTCTCCTTCTCAGGGAACGATTACATTAGTAACCTGAAGCGTTCTCTTTCTCAGGGAACCATTACATTAGTAACCTGAAGCGTTTTGCTTCTCAGAGAACCATTACATTAGAAACCTGAGGCGTTCTCCTTCTCAGGGAACCATTACATTAATAACCTGAAGCGTTCTCTCTCTCAGGGAACCATTACATTAGTAACCTGAAGCGTTCTCCTTCTCAGGGAACCATTACATTAATAACCTGAAGCGTTCTCCTGCTCAGGGAACCATTACATTAGTAACCTGAAGCGTTCTCCTTCTCAGTGAACCATTACATTAGTAACCTGAAGCGTTCTCTTTCTCAGGGAACCATTACATTAGTAACCTGGAGCGTTCTCCTTCTCAGGGAACCATTACATCCTGATCCTCATCGAGCACCCTATTTATTGTCTGTGATTTCGTCCTGTCTTTGTCAGATCGTTGTGAGGCTTCAATGGAACATTGAGCACCCGTCACTCCTGTTTCTGCTGGTTTCCCTCGAGTGGTTCGCCTTCCCCGATCTATCGCTTCCTGTCTGGATTCTGCCTGGATTTATGTGCACATTGCGTCCCTGTGTTGCCAGTGCCTCATCTACTCTGTTCAGTGACCAGCTTCACTGCTTTTCCTGTTTATAATAAATATTGCTGTTTTCTCGCAATTGGATTCTACTCTCGTTCTTTCTTTACAGAGTGTGACAGAACGATCTGACCTTGAAATGGATCCAGCGAAAGCAGCTGAGCTTCAGGAATTTCTTTCTAACACCGTCGTTCGGATGGATCGTCAAGAGGAACAGATGGCTGCTACTGGTCAGGCTGTACAGGCGCTGGTAATGCAGGTGTCCGAGCTCACCACTCAATTACAACAACTGAGGGCTCCCACTGCGCCACCCCCGCCGCCTGTTCCCCACGAGCCATCTAACATCTTCAACCAGCCCGAGCTGCGCATCCCCACCCCCGAGAGATATTCTGGTGAGCCTAGTCTCTGTAGAGCATTTTTGACTAAATGTTCCATCTTTTTCTCTCTTCAACCAGTGACCTTCAACACAGAACAGTCTAGAGTGGCACTGGTAATGACTTTGTTGTTGAGACGCGCGGCTCTGTGGGGAACGGCGGTGTGGGAGAACCAACATCCCTGCTGTTCCTCATTCCAAGCACTCGGCGAGGAGATGAGACGGGTATGTGATCACGCAGTTACGGGCCGGGAGGCTGCCCATAAACTCGCCGATCTCCGCCAGAACAACAAGTCAGTATCCGACTATTCCATCGAGTTCCGGACCCTGGCAGCCAAGTGCAAATGGAATGAGGAGGTGCAGTGGGACATGTTCCTGCATGGGTTGGCTGACCGTGTTCAAAAGGAAATTTATACGTTGGAGTTACCAAGGAGTCTCAATGAACTAATCGGATTGGCGCAGCGCGTGGATACGCGTCTTCAACAACGACGCAGATGAGAGTCGATCACACCAGACCCTAATTCCAGAATACAGTATGGGCAGTGGGCAGACCAGTTCCACATCTGCCAGGCATTGGTGGACTCAGGATCTGAGGGTAACCTCATAGACTGTTCCTTGGTCGAACATCTTCATATTCCGGTCACTTCACTTGAGCACAAGATTTCAGTCAACGCCATTAACGGACAGGTACTCCCAGATAGGGATGGGACGGTATGAAAATTTCATATCACGATTATAGTGACCAAAGTTATCACGATTATCAATATTATCACGGTTTTGTTAAAATGAGATGGAAATGTTCAAAATGAACTGATACACACACTGAAAACATTTGAACAAGTTTTATTTTTTGAAAATCAACAAACAACAAATACAATTAGCAGCTATATGCACTTTTTAAGCATAAACATTAAATTAACATTAACATGGAGCCCTGAGAGGTATAAGTTTTCCTAGTGTAGGTTTTAATGAACAGTACCTTAATTAAGAACATCAAATGCACACATAAAAACAACACAAGTAAAGCAGTCTGTGCATCATGTAACAACAATACAACCATATGTAAACAAATCAAATGAACAGCAATGATTGGTTGTATGTCTGTTCTCTTCTTCTAAAGAATAAAGTGCAGCTGACCTAACATCCTGTTATAAATGCATATTTGTTCACTTGAGATTGAAATGCAAAAATGTCAGCATATTTACTTTGTCTGGTTTAAGAAGTGCTCTTTGAGGAGAGACAATATGCCCGCTGGCACTGAACACTTTCTCTGATGGCACACTGGTTGCTGGGATGCACAAAAGCTTCCTGGCAACCCTGGCAAGGTGAGGCAGCTCTGATGCATGGCCCCTCCACCACACCAGTGGATCCTCTTCTGCTGGAATTGGGGCAGAGACAGGTAGACTTTGATTTCTCCTTTCACACTGTCTTCTAGAGTGGTTGGAATCTGCTTTTTCAACTCTCTGAATTTTCAAAGCCTTTGAGATGGCCAGGTTCAAATTATGGCCAAAGCACCCAAGCCACACTTCTGAAAAATCTTCAAAAGCCTTTATCATGTTTGTTGCATTGTCTGTGGTTATGCAGACCAGGTCTTTTTTGTTGATCCCCCATTCTTCCAGCATGTTCTCAAAAAACTCGCTGATGTTTTCAGCTGAGTGATCTTCTGGGAAGAACTGAGTTTCGAGGCAGTTTGATTCCAGTTGCCAGTCTGGGGTGAGGTAATGGATAGTGACGCTTATGTAGGGTTGACCACCACCGCTTTCACTAGTCCAGAGGTCAGTAGTTGCAGCAAACCATGTTCCTTGAGCTATTTTTTTTACAACAGCAGCTTTGACCTGGTTGTACAGGTTTGGTATTTCAGTTTTGGAAAAATATTTTTGTGATGGCACTTTGTAGTGTGGTACAGCAACTTTCATCAGCCTCAGAAAACCAGGCCTCTCAACAATTTGAAATGGCATCATGTCCTTTGCAATGAAATATGAAATGGCTGCAGTGAGGTCTCGTGCATTTTTTGATGTGGGTGCATAAGTAGTCTGCCTTTTAAATGCTTGTTCAAGTGTCTGTGTCACAACTGTAGATGAGGAGGGAGTCGAGGGACCAGAAGCATCACTGGGTTTGCCTGCTGCACGCCCACTCTGTAAACAAAGAAATAGCAAATGTATTATTATCATTAATGATAATAATATTCACTCACTTATGCATGTGTGTGTATGACCGAATATTATTATTAATATCAATAATATTAATAATAAATAAATTTCTCTCACGCACACGCACGCACACACACAGACACAGACACACACGCACGCACACACACACACACACACACACACACACACACACTTTAAATGAACAAAATATGTTGGTTGGGTCAGGGTGACTAAACTATTAGAATACTTATAATGACTGTTATATATATAAATAAATAGCAACGCATTATAACACAGCGTGCCTCCATGTCTAGAATCACCGTGGGCGCGATCTCTGGTTTCATGTATGTCTTGCGTCTCAGTTTTTGATTGTATTGAAAATCAAATCAGAGTAATTTAGTATTAATAATACTATAATATTGTTGAAGTGATCATATTGTCTTGACGATTGTTTTGTACACTGTAACGTGCATAATGGATTTATAAACCGGTAAGATTTAAAAACATAAAAACATCACAATTCAATATTTCATGTCCCTGAAATTATTTCTGTGGTAAAAAAAAAAGAAAAAAGAAAAAGTTTACTGTGAATGAATACAATACATTATCCCTTAAATATCACCCTTAATAGTTTGAACATGTTTGTTCGTTATGGCTCAAAGCCACTTGCTGTAACGTTAAACCTTTTCTTCGCGGAAGCTTTGCGTTAATCACAAGTGAGATAATGAAATATTTAATCTCTAATCATTATTTTTTTGTCCAATTATTTGCCCAAGTTAGTTTTGGTATTGAGGTAAAAGTTAACTTACCTTGCATTCGCTATATAAGAGTGGGTGGTTGTCACGAAGATGACTTAGCAGATTCGACGTATTTCCCCCTTTTGCAGCGATTTTCCTCTTGCAAGATCTGCAGACAGGGTGCCCATCCTCGATTAAATTGCCGTCAGGGCTCTTGTAATATCCAAAATACGACCACACCTCAGATTTTGTCCTCTTGGATGGCTGAAAAATCTCCCGAGCGCTGTCACTGCCTTCCGCCATGTCTTCTCGTGCAAAAAACAATGTTGCATGTGCGCGCCTGCGTCAAACTGATTCTGGCTGGACAGGATTTATTGCGAGTTTTCAAAATCACGATAATCAAACACGGTTGTTAATGATAATTGAATTTGAAACGATAATACTAACCGTCAGGACATTTTATCGTGGTTAATCGTAAAACCGGTAATCGTCCCATCCCTACTCCCAGACATCACTCAGTCTACATGTGTTCTCAATCTGATCACCTCTGGAAACCATACCGAAAAGACTTCTTTCCTCATCACCAAGTCACCATTCGCACCAGTGGTATTGGGACAACCCAGGGTGGAATGGGGTCAAAATACAGTTTCTGCCTGGAGTGACCGTTGTTATGCCTCTTGTCTTGTGTCTGCTTGTCCATCTGTTTCTTGTTCTGTGTTGCAGGAGGAGCCAGTGAATCTGTCTAACGTGCCACCTGAGTATCTCGACCTGAAGGAAGTGTTCAGTAAGTCCCGGGCTGCTTCTCTTCCTCCGCATCGTCCCTACGACTGTGCTATAGATTTACTGCCAGGTACGTCTCCACCTAAGGGCAAGTTATACTTGCTCTCTGTTCCTGAGAGGGAGGTCATGGAGAAATATATTTCTGATTCTCTGGCTGCCGGGATCATCCGTCCTTCTTCGTCTCCCGCTGGCGCGGGGCTCTTTTTCGTGGGGAAGAAGGATGGCTCCCTGCGACCGTGTATTGACTACCGAGGGCTGACTACGGAGAAGTGCACATTTCATGCACAGTCAGTCCCTTTTTGGGGTACATCGTCTCGTACGAGGGAGTGTGCATGGATCCTGAAAAAGTTAAGGCTGTGGTAGATTGGCCAATTCCAGATTTCCGCAAGGCCCTGCAGAGGTTCCTGGGATTCGCTATTTTTTTCTGACGTTTTATTCGTAATGACTGCCTTGACCTCCACCAGAACGGCGTTCAGGTGGTCTTATGCTACGGAAGCGGCATTTACCAACCTCAAGAGCCGCTTCGTTTCAGCTCCCATTCTTGTAGCCCCTGATCCTTCACGTCAGTTTGTGGTGGAGGTTGACACGTCAGAGGTGGGGGTAAGTGCAGTACTTTCCCAGCGATCTTCCGTGGACGACAAGATGCACCCTTGTGCATTATTTTCTCATCGCTTATCGACTGCCGAACGTAACTACGATATTGGTAACAGAGAGTTGTTGGCAGTCAAGTTAGCATTGGAAGAATGGTGCCACTGGTTAGAGGGAGCGGGGGAACCCTTTATCGTCTGGACCGATCATAAGAACCTAGAATACATCAGGTCTGCCAAACGACTGAATTCCAGGCAGGCTTGGTGGGCACTTTTTTTCGGTCGCTTTGACTTCTTGCTTTCGTATCGTCCAGGTTCTAAGAACATCAAACCTTATGCTTTGTCTCGAATTTTTGACCGCTCCAAACGCCCGTTTACTCCCGAGTGCATTCTACCTGAGAAACTCATTGTTTCTACACTCACATGGGAGGTCGAGTCGAAGGTCCGCACGGCCTTAGAAGGGGTAACACCTCCGCCGGGTCGGTTATTTGTGCAGGAGGGAGTCCAGTCCGACGTTATTCGGTGGGGTCATGGTTCCAATGTGGCATGTCATCCAGGAGTTAGTCGAACCAGATTTTTGGTTAAACAACGATTCTGGTGGCCTTCTATGGCTCGTGATTTTGGGGAATTTGTTTTGGCCCGTTCAATTTGTGCCCGTTGCAAGACTTCCAATCGACCCCCGGATGGGTTGCTCCAACCACTGTCTGTCCCTTCGAGACCCTGGTCCCATATAGCGCTAGATTTCGTCACGGCCCTTTTGTTCTCTTTCCTCCTTTGTGTTAAACATTTCAATAACTTCACATTTTGTTCTCACACAAACACTTTGTTGCAATAAAGCTTAATGATAATTTCCTTCCACGAATCTTTGAAAGGTTTGTTCACATATCAGAGGTAAATGAAGATCTCTTTAATATCTCAGTGATGTTTCTTCACCTCAGGTCACAGTTTGAGTCTCGTAGCTCGTCTCTGAGCCACTGCTTTGAGTCTCCTATTTTATTGAGACTCAGATCAAGCTCTTTTAAAAACTGCAGTGCTTTTGAGTTAGTCAAAATTAAAGAGTTAAAGAAGAAACATCTGTAATGCCACAGTAGAATAGACTAGAAAGACACAAACAGAGGAAGAGAGATTATCTTACAAACAAATCATGAATGTGAACAATTTTACACAAATATAATGTGAACTCAGACTCATTGTGAGATATTGAGTATAAAGTGTTTTAGTTTAAAAAACCCAGAAGTGCACTGCTATAAACAATGAAACATATGCCCTGCTGTCTACAAATAAATAAACTTCAGTCACACTGTAATTGCTGTACAGTATAATGATACTAACTGTAGTTTCTCCAGCTTGAATTGTGGGTTCATCATTTACATTTATATTTACATTTATTCATTTAGCTGACGCTTTTATCCAAAGCGACTTACAATTGCTATATTATGTCAGAGGTTGCACGCCTCTGGAGCAACTAGGGGTTAAGTGTCTTGCTCAGGGACACATTGGTGTCTCACAGTGGATTCGAACCCGGGTCTCTCACACCAGAGGCATGTGTCTTATCCACCACCATCATCACTTAGGTTTTTCACTCCAGAGTCTTCTAGTTTATTCTCTCTCAGGTTCAGCTATCTCAGGTGTGACGGGTTTGATTACAGAGCTGAAGTCACATCAGGACAACCTCCATCTGTCATATCACAGCAGTTTAACCCTCTGAGGTCGGCAATCATGCCGGCGTGATCTGCTCGCTTTTTTCCTTATCAGTGCAAAGGAAACTCCAAAATAATATGTTGATTTTGATTTTACATACTTGTGTTATACATCAATCGATCCTGTTAAGTGTGTATTTTTTTTGTGTATACTCACAATAAAAAAAAAAACCTGTTGTGCTTTTCGCCAAATAAAGAAAAATAAACATGATGTGAGTTCTGCCTTCTCTCTGTCAATGAAGTCTATTCTGAAACGCGTCCGAAAATGAACTGTAACTCAGCAAATACTTCTCACACAGACACATGAGATATGTCTTTACGAAGCTTGGATTCTCTTCTTTTAAATGAAGTAATTTATATAAAAAACAAATATTCTCATCTTATGTAATCGGTTTGAAAGCAAGGAGAGGTACCGTTTTTTCGTTCTCCCTTCATTATTTTTAATGAGCTGAGGCCGCCCCACCCCCGGCGCTATTCACATGGTAAATAGTTTAGGTGATCTATGCTTCGCACACGCCCCCCGATCAATGCCATAAAAACACAATTTCTTCATCCGATTCACTGATAGTTCATCGAGTTTTGAGTATGGCACGCTTCTCCGGTAAAGACGCCCTTCAGATGATTCTGGACAGCGAGGAAGAATTCACCTTTTCCTTGGAGGAAGATTGCAACTCGGATGACGAACGGCAGCATTTTGAAGAGCGAATTGATCCCACCGAGGATACAAGTTCAGAGTAAGTTGTTTACTGTTATAGAATTCCTTTTCTGATGATATAGAACTCATATGAATTTTCAGACTATATTTTGCCTAGTTTTGGCTAGCTTTTGACATCTTACAGGAACGATTGCCTTACAATATCCCTAACATTCGTGTAGGCTATATGCTCAAGTGTAAACTTTTTTTAAATGTGATATTGCTCTTTAAACATATTTGTAAATTGAATATATTTCACTCAGTTGTGATTAGCTTATGACATTATCATGCTAAAATGCTGCCTTGCGTAATGTAGCTTGTTTGCGAATATCTGCTTAGGTTATAGGCCTATAAGGTTATTTAGTGCAAATATATTTCATCCTCCGGTAAAGTATGTGATACTGTCTAAATACATTATATTTTTATATTAATGTTCGGTTTTGGTTAGCCTATGACACGCTTCAATACTGCCTTATGCACAGATGTTTCTGAATACAGGTGTAAATGTTTGAAATGTAGTGATGTGTGTCGTTCGCGAACGATCCATTCATTGCGTGCGTCACTAAATGCGTGCGGTCTTTATGGCCATCAACAGATACTCGCGGTGACGCGGTCAATGGCCCATCAATAGATATTTCTCTGTCCTATGGGCCATCAACAAATATATACATTGTGCGTCCATAACCATCAAATGCTCATCAGTTTACTTTGAATAATGTATGCTAACAGGTTTTTTTTTTTTTTTTTAGGAATGTGTCAAGCTCTCCTTCTCCAGCACCTCACAGAGGGGCACGCAAGTGTCGTTCAGTTCTCAGTGTGATCGAGAATCATAAAGAGTAAGTGCATAGACGTAATATTTTACAGATGAAATGTAGCCGAATTGTGTTTACATCATCATAATATAAAAGTAGCCTACCTATCCTTGTGTGAAATGACAAAAAACGTTGTCTTTTTTTATCCATGTCCTTTAGTGATTGATAATTATAATACAATTTCTTTAATTGTGTTATTAGCATGCTCACGTGTTTTTTTTTTTTTTTACAGATGTGACAATGAACATGTCCAAGCACCTGTCCCGAAGAGAGCCAAGGCAAACAAGCAGGCAAGCAACAGGCAGTCCACTCTGGCATGGAAAACAGAGACTGATGTTGACATGGTTCCACTGACTGTGCGAATCCGTCCGTTTTTATAACCAATGATACGTTTTTTTCAGGATTCTTTGAATACAATTTTGATTGCAATCAAAAATTTTGACTATTTATCAGAGCATGTGAGCGGAGTGGAGCGGGAGCGAGCGGGGAGCGCGAGCGGGCGGGTGGGTCTTAGACTGAGCGCAGAGCGGCATTTTTAAAACGACGGAGCGTTGCTCTATTTCCCGCTCCAATTTCGCTCCGCTCACCACGAGTCTGAAGCATGCTCAGTCACCCAGAATCCATCTGTCTTTCACTGTCATCAACAGACAATTTTCAATCAAAACTCATTCAAAATGGAGTTCCAAAAGTACTTCAAAAAAGAAAACGAGAAATCATACAGGTGTACTATTAGAAAACGAACTAACAGTGACAATGTGGTAGAAGAAAACGAATGTGGAGACATCGTTTCAGTAAGTAAAGATTCCTTTTGGAATCTAAAAAGGCACATTTCCCGAAAGCATGAAAGTGTGCTACGTGAACACGCTGGGAAGAAAGCCAAAGGTTAGCAAATTGAATATGATAACTTGTAACAAAGTGTAAATTAAATATAGATTAATATTCAAACAAATTCGTTTTGTCATTCAAGTAGGCATAATGGTTTGTTTTATTTCATTTGTGTCGTCCGTGAATTTGTATTTGATAGAGCTAGAGGAGGAGCAGCAGCAACAAAAGAAAACGGTTGAGGAATTCAAAAGTTTCTTCACTGCACGCAAAGGCCCAACTATAACAATGGAGAGAAAAAGAGAGCTGGATGTAGCATTTTTTAAAATGATTTACATGGACTATGAACCGCTGAGTGTAGGAGAACGCGAAGGGATGCAACACTTTGCCAGCGCAGCTCAACCGGGCTACACACCCCCATGCTACAACACCGTACGGGACACGCTCATGCCACATGCTCTGGAAGAGATGGAAGCCAAACTGCGAGACCTACTGCAAAATGGTGATGGGCTCGTTCTGTCAGCGGACATTTGGACCAGTAGAAGAGCGCACAGCTTCCTTGGCATCGTGGCCAGTTTCATTGATGGGACGTTCCGGGGGCACACGGTTTTGTTGGGCTGTGAGCACATTCAAGGGCACCACACCGCAGATCGTATTTATCAAAAGTATGAAAGTGTACTGAAATATTGGAACGTGCAACGACGTGTGATTCGTGTCGTCACTGACAGTGGCAGCAACATGATCAAGGCGTTTAACCTCCTCCCTGGCACTGAAGAGGAGGCGGAGGGTGAAGTGACCGCGGATGCCAGCAGCAGCGCAGAACATGAAGAGGAGGATGAGGAACCGCCGGCGCCCTCGCAAGTCCATGTGGAAGTGATAACAACTAATGTAGAAACTATGATAAATCAGTACTTTACTGTGTCAAATTTACATCTGAGATGCCCCATTCACATGCTTCAGCTGGCGATCAAAGATGCCGTTAACGAGCACGACAACATTAATAGGCTGTTAGTGAAAGTCGGCAAGCTGGTGAAAAGTGTACGCAAGAGCACCCTGAACACAGAGGAAACAGACCAATTAGGGGTCCGTCCCACAATTGCCTGCGCCACTCGATGGAGCAGCCAGCTTCGGATGATTCAGTCGGTCATCCGGCTGTTCCAAAAAGACCCGTTATGGCAAAACAAACTCAAGTCTAATGTTGCTAACATCACCCTGAATCAAGTACGCCAGCTGACGCACCTTGTCAGTGTGCTGACACCTCTGGCAGACCTCACAGAAAAAATGCAGAAGGAGCTGGGGAACCTGGGGATGATCCTCCCTGCTGTCACAGAAATAAAATCCCTGCTCACCGATGACACTCACGCTGCACTTCCAATGGGCATCGCTGCTTTTGCAGAAACATTGGCAAACAACGTGTCAACTCGCTATGGAATATACTATACTGATAAACATCTCATTTTAGCATCAGTGTTAGATCCCCGTTTCAAGACAGAATGGATAATCCGAGATGAGTCTGTATGCAACAAACTCGGGGAGATCCGTGACCTCCTCATAAAAGAAGCGGAGGAAATTAATGCTCCCAGTGGGACACCCGAGACCGACACACCACCCGCCGCTGACCTGAATCCCGAGCCTGAACCAAAAAGAGCTCGCCTCTTCGGGTCATACTTCAACGAGCAGCAACGCATTACCGGAGACGCCAAAGGTGAAGTTGAAAATTACCTCTCATCCCCGAGACAGAACCCGGACGCAGATGTCATTCGATTTTGGAAAGAAAACTCAACGTCTTTTCCCCGCCTGTCTAAAGTGGCTCGCATTGTGTTCAGCATCCCAAGCGGGTCTGCGAGCGCAGAGAGAGTTTTCTCCGCTGCTGGCTTGCTCTCAAGAAACCACCGCATGAGTCTGAAGCCTCAGACATTGTCCAAACTTGTGTTCTTGAAGGTCAACTCAAAAGAACTGTAGATAAGGAAAGCAATTCATTTTTTTTTTTTTTTAGTTTGACAACAAAGCCAATTTAAATTGAAATCCACGTGCACACTGCGCAAAAGTTCAGTTAAGAATTTTGGCCTAATAGTTCATTTTAAAACTTTGATGTAGGCCTATAGCCTGTATATTTTTATTTATATAATTAGGCCCATTAATTCGTTTAATTTTACAGCAGTTTTTTTTTTTTTTTTTTACAATAGATAAGCCAATTCAAAATTTAATCCTGCGCGCTGCGCAAAAGTTCATTTATAAGAATGTTGGCCTAATAGTTAATTTACTTTCAAAACGTTTATGTATATTTTTGTTTATATAATTTTTATTTATATTATTAGGCCCATTTATTCGTTTAATTTTACAGCAGTTTTTTTTGTACAATAGATATAAGCCAATTTAAATTTTAATCCTGCGCGCTGCGCAAAAGTTCAGTTATAAGAATGTTGGCCTAATAGTTAATTTACTTTTAAAACGTTTATGTATATTTTTGTTTATATAATTTTTATTTATATTATTAGGCCCATTTATTCGTTTAATTTTACAGCAGTTTTTTTTTGTACAATTGATATAAGCCAATTTAAATTTTAATCCTGCGCGCTGCGCAAAAGTTCAGTTATAAGAATGTTGGCCTAATAGTTAATTTACTTTTAAAACGTTTATGTATATTTTTGTTTATATAATTTTTATTTATATTATTAGGCCCATTTATTCATTTAATTTTACAGGAATTTTTGTGACTAATTTGTAATTTGTCATTTGAAATAAAATATTTCTATTTGAAAAATGTTGTTGTTGCTCATTAGTTCTTTAGGAGGTAAGGCTGTGGTCTAAGCTAAAAGTCATAGGCCCCTATATAGATTTTTTTTCTTTTTTGGAGCGAGCGGGGGGCGATTTGAGTGGAGCGCGAAGCAAACTGCGTTGAGCGCTGAGCGATAATGAGCGGAGCGGCCTGATGTAGCTTTGAGCGGGGGAGCGGAGGGGTGAACAGTTCCGTGAGCGATGAGCGGAGATTCTCACCGCTCCACTCCGCTCCACTCCGCTCACATGCTCTGCTATTTATTTTGCTCACATTTGATTTGCTTAGAGCCCGCATCCGCATCAACGGGGCATAAGCATTTACTGTGAGATACCTGCCTTTACTTTTGTTTATTTATTGCTCACAATTGCTTCGTTTATAGCCGACTGATTATTTTTTTATTTTGCTCACATTTGATTTGCTTAGAGCAAATTTAGAACATTTAGTCCCTCCACATAGAGAAATTACAATAAAACAGATTGAAAAACAAAACCTTTTAATCTCCTCTCATTCTATTCTTTGTTCAGGCTGCCTCACTTGATGGCCCATTAGCCATTGGGGGAGTGTCTATGTCACACCCCTGGTCTGAATCTCATTAATATTGATAGGCCATTACCACTCCCACGCATAAACCTCTTCTGACAAAAATACTGACTTACAAAGTTTAAATCAATGTAGTGTTTTATGTGAACGATTAGGCAGGATGATTTTCACATCATTTTGAAGAAAAAACTCTAGGCGACAACTTCCATTAGTCAAAAGTCTTATTGACACATTTTTAGTATGTGTTTTGTGGCCTTATTTCAGAAACTTTAGTTTTTTCAATAACCATGCATAAACATTATTCTCTCAAAAATACAAACATGAACATATATGTTGCTCACATATTATGGTAGCCCTGTTTGTGCTAAATAGAGTGTAATTACAACTTTGCCATTAATATGTTTATAAGCAACTGAAAAAAGCACAAATGTCAGGGCATGTCAGAACATCTCAAGGACCCCAAAAACCCCTTAGACCCCAGAGGGTTAAACTACATTAGCAGAGAGAGAGAAGAAAATAAGACAGAAGAAAAGAAAACTCTTTATTCTGTAAAGTCACATCATCTTCATAAGCAAATAAAGCAGACAGAGGAAGAGAGATGAGGGATGCACCGATACTGAGCTCATGTACTGGGATAAAAAAGAAAGGCTGTCTATGAAGTAAATGTATCTAATTAGTGGAATATTAAACAAAATATAGTAAGACCTATATAGCTGTGGTTTTATTATTAACATTAACTGACGAGAGAGAGGGAGAGAGAGGGAGGGAGAGGGAGAGGGAGAGGGAGAGGGAGAGGGAGGGGGAGAGGGAGGGGGAGAGGGAGGGGGAGGGGGAGAGGGAGGGGGAGAGGGAGGGGGAGAGGGAGGGAGGGGGAGAGAGAGGGAGGGAGGGGGAGAGGGAGGGAGGGAGGGGGAGGGGGAGAGGGAGGGAGGGAGGGATTTTTTCAAGCATCTTTATTTAACAAAAAGATTACTCACATAAACACAATATATATTGTGTTACAAAAATTCAAGCCTTGATTTGATCAAAGCTGCAAACACCCTTTCAACATTATATTCACTTCTATGTTCAATTTGATCTCTTCTACTAATATAAATGGCCATTTTGGCTTTACCCAAAATAAAATACAACAAATGACACCCATACTTTCGCTTTTGAACATATTTAAAACCCAAAATAAAAGTTTGCACAAAAACTTCTCATTAACAATTTTCCATTACTTTCAAGCAAATCCATATCTGTCAACTTTTCAGATTCTTAAAAAACTCCTGTATATTCACCTAAATTTGGTGAAAGAAGCAGATTTGGAAATGTGTCCCTCTCATTAGGGATAAATTCCCCTTCACAGTAACCTTGAAGCATTTTTGTTTCTTCCGTTGTAAAAGCAGATTGCAGTTTCTGTAATACTTCTGCCACAATTCGATTGGATTTAACTCCCAAAAAACAGCTACATCTTCAACTTTTTCAAAGCTTGGGCCAGCCACTTTGATTAAACACTCAAGTGTTGTGATCTTAGATTCAACAAAAGTTGCAGACATTGTCCCACATGCACCGAAACTGTCCAAACAAAAGTAACAAAAGTAAAACATCAAGTTGTTTCTGATTCATAGTATTATATATTAATGTACATTTTATACATTCTCTTGCTCCATTCACATTTAAGGATGCAATGCGAATGTCACCCATGTGAAAATTATAAAAAAATAAACTTAGGCCATAGAGAAAAAAACAGCCAAGAAGGGCCAAAAAGTTAAGCCGATTTACTGCCATTAATTATTCAATTGTTGTTGGAGTTTTGTCACAAATGTTTTCAACCTATAGACTTCTTTATTTGTGAAACATCCCTCAGTCATGAAAGTCCTCGTATTTTCCACAAAACGTTTTGTGTCTGGAAAATAGTCAGCAAACTGTACACCACTCAAGTTTTTAGACAATTTTAAAAACTTCTTGATTTCATCCGTATCATAATCTCGACATGTCCATTCATTCTGGGAACAACTAGAAGCACCAGAATCAGAGAGATCACTCTCATTACCAACATCATCAACATCAGACTCCTTTTCTTTCCTTTTTTCTAGCTTGTTTTGATTCAGAAACCTTGTCATTCTTTTTCCTCTTTAAAGGGTAACTAAACCCCTGGTCAGAGCCTGACTCCACCCACTGGCAATATTTGAAAAATGCTAGATAGTGGGCAGACCCCAGCGGAGATAGAGGGGACGAACCGTGAGCGGGGGGGGGGCGTGCACCTGAGAGTCCTGCTGTCAGACTGTCTAAAATGGATAGTTTGCTCACAGGGTCGGCAAGACAACGTAAATATGCATCTGATGAGTTTTATCGAGTTGATGTCAATAGCGCGCGCTCTCTATAGGCATATTCATATTTTGCCGCTATGTGAAAAAATCCAGCAAAATGCGCCGACGCGTTTGTCGACCCCAGAGGATTAACTTTAGCCTAACCATAAATTGTGATTAAAATATATATGATCACTCACATCAAGACGCCGCTGCGGTGGTGGTCCATGCAGGATCGAGGAGCAGCGTTTGGCACTGCGTCGCTGTTCAGCTCGAGCTGTGTGGAGAAGCCAATTTCCACCTCTATTGCGTTGGAAAAGCAATTCCGCGTAAAATGCAGGTTTTACACTCACGGTCTTCCAGGCCAAGTGCATGCAAACACTGGCGCCTAATTTCCAAGTCTGCTGGAAAGCTATGCAGTCCAGCAGTGCTGTTGCACCCAGCAACAGTACACCTACCACTGTACTAAATACAGATAAATCTACGCTAGCTCATCTATGAAGGTAAAACAGTAGCAAAACTCGAGAGCTTGCTAATTTGAATGTGAGAACTTGTAAAATTAATATTTGTATTTGTAAGTTGAAATTTATACTTGCAGCTCTGATGTGAAAAGCTGCATCTATCGATTTGCACACACAGACAATACTCAGAACACCTGTGTTTTGAATTCGAAGTTGCAGATTAATAGTTACAAATGTGTAAAGTGTCATTTACATAAACAAAATGACAGGCACAATTGTGTACTACACATTTATCTTTGTGCTTTAGTTCAGTTTCGTTGTACAACCACAAGTCGGCACTCACAACCTCTCATATCTGGCAGTACAGCTTCAAATCCTAGCGCTTTGACTTTTGCTACTCTTTTTGCGATATGCCTGTAGCAAAACTCACTCGTGCACTTGTAAATGCAGACTTGAGAGAGCAGAGTCGGAGGCGGGGCTGGGGTCGGAATGAAGTCATTTTATTGGTCGATGCCTCACCAATGAACAACGCCAGCCACAATGCAAACATTTGTATGCATATGTATCAGCTATTTTTTAAAACGCTTGGAAAATATTTTTATGAAATATCATTAGTTTTACTGGAATAGTTTTACAGAATATGAACGCAACGCGTTTAATTGAGACAGTGGTATTAAAAGACCAAACAGGAAACACCATATAGCCTATACAGAAAAAAATTGAGCACAGAATATGAACGCAACGCGTTTAATTGTACGTTTTCCTCGAAACCCAAGAAAATGCTTAATGAGGCTTAATGGACCAACAGTTATAAAATAAAAATTAAAAACAATAAAAAAAAAAACATAATTTGTTACTTTATTAATAAAACACTAGGCAGCAAGTTTATTTGCACTGAACACACATTTGCTTACATATATATATATATATATAAAGAGTTCAGATGCTCGTATATTTAAATTCAATAATTTCACTTAAATGGCAGTGAAGATTACCTATTAATTATCATTTAAGTGAAATTACTGAACTTAAATATACGAGCTTGATAAAAATGATCATTCTATAAGAAAATTTCAAATGGCATTTAGAGGCTTTTGCATCTGAACTCTTCATATATATATATATATATATATATATATATATATATATATATATATGTGCCAATTCCATTGCAATATGAAAATGCACCTAAATTATCTGATAAGAATGTAAAATGTATACCTTAATATGCAATGTAAGTCGCTTTGGAAAAATGTAAATGTTTTAAATATTCACCCTAGCCTAACTGTTGGACACACAAAAACAAACAAAACATAAATAAATTATATATATATATATATATATATATATATATACGTACGTACGTGTGTGTGTGTGTGTGTGTGTCTTTTACAGTCTGGTATACATATATATATAGGGCATATATATATATGGCATACGTCATATGTTTTACGTCATATTCTGTGCTCATCTGCTTTTCTGTAGTATGCATTAGCATTGTGTCTACTGAGTTTGATAATTTCGTTTATTTATTTTAATATCAGTCTAATGCATTAAGCCATGTTAGTGTTTCAGTGCACGCGGGTTTCGTGACATCATCGAACTCCCATTTCATTGGCTAGGTGCCAACCAATAAAACGGCTCCTTTGACCCCCCCTCCTCCCGCCCCCCTTTCCCTCTCACCGCCTCTGAGTTTCAAGTGCACAAGTTATTTTTGCACCTGATATATCGCGAAAAGAGTAGCAAAAGTCAAGGCGCGAAATTTGAAATTGCAGTGACAGATTTGAGAAGCTGCAAGTGCTTAATTGAGGAAGTACCGCGAATGTGAACGTAAGATTAAACGCAAAATATATATTACAAGTTTGTGTCTGTCGTTGTATTTCTGTGAATGGCATTTTACACATTTGTGTCTACTTGTCTGCAGCTTCAGATTCAGAATACAGGTTTGTGACTATTGTTTGCGAGTGCAAATTTCAACATTCAACTTCAGATTTTTATTTTACAGGTTTTCACATTGGAGCTGTGAGTGTAAATGTTCATGTACAAGTACGAATATTTATTGTACAAGTTCTCAAATTCACATTTAAATGCTCTCGAGTTTTGCTACTGTTTTACCTTCATACTCATCCAAGGGCGTGGTGAGCTCGTACCAAGGGAGGGCGTGGTGAGCTGGAACCTGCTTACGTCACGCAGTACCGCTTACGTCACGCAGTACCGCAACATCCAATAGGAAAATTCAACTGCAGTAGCCACCGTTCAACCTGAAGAGGGCAGCACTCAGACGTTTTTACACTATATATTGTAGAATTAAAACACTTTATAAACAAATGTCAAAAAAGTTACTCGAATCAATGAACAGCACTAATAAAGCCCCATTCTTACAGATCATTAACTAAAAAAAGTTGGTTTAGGGTTTAGTTACCCTTTAAAGGTGTTTTGAAAACTGCCTGATCTAGATCCATCATTAAATGATCACTTAAGTTGACACTCTCTGAAGGAGACTTTGAGTCAGACACTATAGTAACATGCGAAATATCCATGCTCTCATCAGCCTTGGGCTCACCTTTGTCAACAACAGGGATAACTAAATCATTCTCCTCATTATTCACAGCTATGGCCTGATTCACCTCTTCTGTCTGTAAATGGGGCATTGTTTCAGTTAGACCACTAGTGGATGGCCTGGGTTCAGTTTGGGTTGGGTCAGGAACATTATCTGTACCTGCATTCCTGACTTGCACACCAGTTTCACCTGAGACATCTTGTGTATTTGTACCATTACTCTCTGGACAAGCACGCACTAAATGCCCAGTTTTGCCACAGCCAAAGCACTTCATCACATCAGTACTCATGAAGACAGTATAATCAAAGTCATCAACTTCAGATTTAGATCAGTTTGATTATCTTTCAGGATCATATAAGTGAATCTCCTGAAAGATTCCACGTGTTTAATCAGGTCTGATCTGCTACCAAGAACGATCTTTTTCATGAGGCTGACTATCTTTCCAAAACGTGACGGTTCTTTTGTTAGCATTTCGTCTTTTATGAATGGCGAAACGTTAGACAGAGTGACTTTCTTAGCGGGTGTAGAAAGGGGAAGGACTGGGGTAAACAAACCACTAATAACTACACCTCTTTCCACTACTTCATTTGCTTTCTCGACAGCATTTAAAAACAAAACCATTGCATTATTCATCCTAGATGCCGCTAAAATACACTCATGGCCAACAACATTTCCAACGGCCAGAATGCACTCCTCCACATTCACCGCGGACACCACTTTCACTCCGTGGCGCGTGTGAAAGAATCTAAACAGGTGTTTTGAGCTGCCGTGCTTCCCAGTAATACACTGGTTGCTGACGCCCGAAAACCCCTCAAGGGAGTGTTATTCCACCACCCGATACACCACAGGTATCAAAACTCAAAGAAATAAAGGAACAGAAAAGAATTGAAGAAAAAAGCAATTGTTTCTGCCCACAGGCGTAATTTCCTATGGGGATAAGGGTGACATGTCCCCCCCACTTTCAAATTCGTTTGTTATAAAAAAAAAATTAATCGCACGCCATCATCGCCACAAGGACGCATCACCAGGACACAGAGAGCCTGGGCCGATGCACGCGTCCGCACTCTAAAAATAGCTCACTGAAAGTTCTAATGAGCAGGTAGCGCTGTCTGTGAATGTCCTGACACGCCAGAATCCAGTTCTCTTTTGCACTTGAACGAACAATAACACAAACATTTATGCCAAAATGTCAGTTTTGTCGAGTATCCTCACAAGAATAGTCTTAAATGAGTTAAATAAAATCTTAAATGAAAGTCAAGAGTAAATGAGAAAATTAAATGCTTGAGATCCTGTCAGCAGCGGCAGATCTTAACCCTCTGGGGTCTGAGGTGTTTTTGGGGCCCTTGGGATGTTTTGACATGCCCTGACATTTGTGCTTTTTTCAGTTATTTATAAACATGATAATGGCAAAGGTGTAAATTCACTCTATATAGCACAAACAGGGCTACCATAATATGCGAGCAACATGTATGTAGATGTTTGTAGTTTTCTCCAAAGAACTTAACGCCTTCCGTAGGCACTGGATGAGGTCTGCTCACTCTGCTGGAGAATGACTCTAGGCGCAGCATGCGTCGAACACGTGTTCCACAAAACAACAACACTAGGCTGCCCACAGATGCGCCCGCCTAATAATCGGCTTGATATACTGGATATTGGCCAATGCTGATTATGTTAAAAAATGCAAAAAAATCGTCCAATTAATCGTCCGACCGATTAATCGGTCGACCCCTAATTTAAATTTTGTAAGACAGGTTTTGCTTGGAAAGCCAATATGCGAGGGGGGCGTGAAAGAGGAGTGGTTTACACCTGAGAATACAATGTCCCACCCATTATGCGTAATGAGCCATTCATTCAGGTGTGACACTGACTGAGCCACAATGCAAGGACAAAAGATATATTTAGAAGAAGACTTATATTGACCATTTAAGATTTTGTTTACATCTATCTTGTAAATATGTTTTGCTATTTTATTAAAAAGGTTACAATTACAACAATAATGACAATTTCAACAATATTTCAAGTGTACTCTTTCTTTGTAAAAAAATGATTATAGGCCAACATTTTATCATATGTATTCATTAGTTTGAATATAGCCAACATTGGAACATCTAACATCTTAGTTTATGACTTTATTTTTGACAAAAATAGTATTATATATATATATATATATATTAGTGCTGTCAACGTTAACGCGTTAACGCATGCGATTAATTTTTGTCTGGTTTAACGTGTTAAAATATTTAACGCAATTAACGCAGCATCCGTCTTTTCTGCCATCCGTTGGCTAGCTTTACATTATATGATCACGCTCTTATTCATTTAAATGCTTTTAAACATTTCAAGCGCGGCAAGACAAAAGAGAAAGCGCTGTCTGTGAATGTCTTTATGTGACACACACACACACACACACAATGCATAGACAGGGCACCAGAATCCAGTTCTCTTTCGCGCTTGAACTAACAATAACAATCCCAAAATGTCAGTTTTGTCGATTATCCTCATAAGAGCAGTCTTAAATGATTTATATAAAGTCTAAAATGAACGAAGAGTTGCGAGAGAATGAGGCGCGCGTGTGAGATCCATAGACAGTACGGTATATAAACGGTGAGATCCGCGTCACGCGTGTCTGTCTGCTCTTAAAGGGACAGCAGCCAATAAAGCTTCCTGTCAGTAAAGTTAAAGAACAAAGGGAACAGAGAAAATGACTCACTGCTGTTGACTAAATAACTTTTGTAGCTTTAATAAGGATTAACTATTTAATTTATAGTTTATGCAGTGCAGACTGCATATAACTTTGATAACTTTATTACAGTATATTTCCTAACTGTTAAGACAGGAAGGGCACGAATAAATATGACATTTATTATGGGTTTATGTTAGCATTGTTTTAAGTTCACTTAAATTAAAAAGTGTTATATTTTTGAAGCCTAATAAATGTGAAAAAGAAAAAAAAATCAGTAGCTGTATTAATATCAGTAATACTGGCCTTCATTCATAAAAAGATGCCATTAAAAAAATATTTAAAATATACTGTCTTTATGTTGTTTCTACATTAATTTGATTAACTGTGAAATTATTACATTATAAAATATATTAAAAACGTACAAAAACATCTTTTTTTATTGCGATTAATTGCGATTAATCACAGAAAAAATGTGTGATTAATCTAGTTAAAGTTTTTAATCGATTGACAGCACTAATATATATATGTATATACACATATATACATATATATATAGAACATATGAGCAGAAATTGCTAAACAAAAGCTTATTTGATGTGGCAGTATATTCTACAGTAAAAACTGTACCCAAATCTAGTCAACTAAATGTTGTCTGTCATATTTCGCCTGACTGTAACGTTGTTTTTATGAAATATTAGGGCATATAAATGTTAATTTGCAGTTTAATACATTGCTTTTATTTCAACATATTTCAGTCGATTTTTACTCAGTATAGCAAATCATTTTAGTTGATTAAAGCGGTTTATTCTTTCACACACAGACACGCGATTCATATTTAGGCTAAACAGTCTTTACAAATATGTACCCTTCATTCATTTCACAGAAACGTGATTCATATTATAGAAACGCGATTCATCTTTTTGCGGTTTACATAGGCCTACACTAACTTTATTCCATACGTTATTCCACATTAATTGATTGGGGGGGATTGATTGGTTGGGACCTTACATGCGCTTCGTGAGGCACACTAGCACACACACGCAAGGTCTCTCGCTCCCTCTCTCTACACGTTCTTCCCCCGGTAGATGTAGATTCCACAGCTAGATCAATAAGAAGTCCTATGATTACAACGACCATCATTTGAAGTGTCACACAGTTCTGAAATTATCGTACATTATAGGATTTTTTCCATTATTGATCGTACATCGTACACAGGTCAAAATTATCGTACGAATACGATAATTATCGTACATCTGGCAACACTGATAGCGCGCGCTCTCCGGGGCGTGGTCACATTACATTTGAATGAGCTCTAATGAGCTCAACTGGAATCGCTCTCTTTTAATACAGATTTCACAAGATGAGAATATTTGGTAACCCTTTATTTTACAGTCCCCTAATTACTAGGTATTTACCTAGTAAATACATGGTAAGTTATAGTTGTTTATTGGTAATTACCACAGGTAACAAGTATGCAAATGCAGAGAAACTACAAACTAATTACTAGGTATTTACCTGGTAAGCATATGGTAAATTATAGTATTTTAGTGTGTAATTACTTAAGGTGATTAGTATGCAATTACAGAGAAACTACCAGGGAAAAAAACACCACTGTTAAATATCAACTCAACAAAGTACTGTGTACTTGTTACCTGTTTAGGTTGGTAATAACTCCGATTTAATTGTGTACTTCCTCAGAATGTAGGCAGCCAATTTTTAGAAACACCTCCAGTATTACCCATCAATTCAAGTTAGGTTTGTAGTTATCCTAGGGTTATGTTGGTAACAGTCCATGTTTATTTATTACTATCTTGAAATTAAGACGTAGTTTCCAATAAATTACCTTGTCTTACATAGTTGTTGTTCATTGCTACACCCATTTATAGAGGGTTTATCAAATAATTTACCTTACACTTACCTGGTAACTACCCCGCAGGAACAGTTTTTCATAATGTCATGGCACATCTTAAATACTGGGTATGTTCTTGCAGATGTTTTTACAATTTACTCAGTAAGTAAAGTGCAACTGTACTGTAAAATGAAGCCTTGTTTATTTCCATGGTATTACCGGAATTGTACCATATAACTTGATCATTCCCTTTTCCATATAGTCAAATTTTTTTACCTCGTATGTCCTGCAACGTTACCAAGGAAAACATGACAATTTACTCAGTAAGTAAAGTGAAACTGTACTGTAAAATGAAGCCTTGTTTATTTCCATGGTATTACCGGAATTGTACCATATCATTCCCTTTTCCATAGTCACATTTTTATTTTTATTTTACCTCATATGTCCTGCAACGTTACCAAGGAAAACATGACAATTTACTCAGTAAGTAAAGTGCAACTGTACTGTAAAAGGAAGCCTTGTTTATTTCCATGGTATTACCAGACTCTTACCACATCCTTTGCTACTGCTTAAACATTTTTGAAATCACAAACTTTTACCGTGTGTTCTGCAACTTAACTAAAACATTCCAGCCTGGACCCGGTTTCCCAAAGCGTTCTTATCTCTAAGTAGTTCTTAACCTATTCCTTAACCTCTCTCTTAACCTTATGGGACGGTTCCCGAAACGATCGTACGCTAAGTATATCTTTTGTAAGTCACACTTTCGTAAGGTTGGTCTGGACCATTCGTAGCTCTCTCTTAGCGTTGTTGCAGGTCTAAATGAATATAATTCTGAAGTTTTAATACACCCAGACAGTATTAAATTAGGCTAATTCAAGTGTTTTCATGCAAAGAATAAAATTGTCATTACACTGATTGTTGTTAGATTTTTAATTATATTATTATACAATATTATTAATTGAATTAAAACGCTATTTTAAAGGCCAGTGAAAGCATAGGCTACTGTCAGTTAAGTCCTATTCGGACGCTAATATTGATTCTCATGGGCTCGTCTGGTATTTTAAACATTTACAGGGGTAAGTCGGTGATTTTAGTGCCGTCCGAATCCATAATATCAGTGTTTTTCTCACCCAATCCGCGTAAAAATCCCTGGCCAAATTAGTACCTTCTGTTTTTTGACAAACAGGTCGTGTGGTAATTTAATTGCCGTCTGAATCCACATCTCCGAGTTTACAAGAGATTCAAAATTCACGGTTTTGATCCTTTTTGATCACTGCCGAGCACCGTATGCAAGATGTAAACTTTTATTACTGAAATGCTGTAAAGTATTTACACAAGAACAATATTTCATCGCTGCTCCACCTCAGCGAACAAAAATGGGAAAGAAAAGGCGGCACGTAAATTTTTGAAAAGGTTATTGTGGCAGCAATAGGCTATATGTTACAATTTTATGTAGGCTACGCTTTTATAGGCTATTATAGTTTGAATTATTTTTTATAATATCCAATAATCATAATAAATTGAAATTTCAACTATTTCTGAAGTGCTTCTTTTATAAAGATGACCGCTTTTTCACATAAACAGCCCCTGCACGAGAGAATAATTGATTCTCGAGCCATCGATTTCAAACAATTCAGCACCATTGGCACGGACAGCGCCTGGTCACGTCCCACGTAAGAAGGTATATCTTAAGCGGCTTCCTAAGGTATAGTTCGGGGAACACACTTAGGAAAATAAACAAATTTGGTAAGATATATCTTTCGAGTCTTCTTAGCAGGCTAAGAGTGAGCGTTATCGGGAAACCGGGCCCTGGTCTCATTGTTAATAGGTAGTACAGAGTTTCCGCTAGAAAAAAATGGTGCCGGTCAAAGTGACCGGCAGAGGTTTCGTTTTCCGGACATTTTGATGATATGCCGGTCAAATATCGCCTCTTAATTAAGGGGCGGGATTATTACATGATTTATTATTTATAATAATAATATTACCATCTTAGGTGACAGTTCTCCATTATGGACGCGTCGCGACCATTCAAAGCGGCACTAAAAGACTGCTTTAAAACTTTCACAGAGACCTCAAACAGAAAGCACAAAGCCTTTCTTTAAAACGAATTTCGTTTTGTATTAATTGTATCTTCATTTTAATCAGTGTTTCATTATCCAATTTTCTCGATTTAATAAATAAAAAGTAAATATAGCAGACAATAAATAATCACGACATGGAGGCGCCAGCGCCTGAACTATCATCCATGAACCGAAATTTAACGTATAAGGTAGCCTACTCGCCTCATACACCTAAAAAAAAAAAAAAGAAATATATCTATTATCTACAGAAATCTTTACTTTTAAACAGAACCATTCAAAACTAAATACAAATGTGTATTTCTCTCCGGCGCGTTCACCACTGCGAAGATCGCGAGTCAGACTTCATCTTTGCAGCCGACACAGAAAACACTTGTTTATTAATAGACAATTAAAATGTCTCACTGCAATATTTTACATATTCATAATCATTACTTTTGCTGGTTCTTTGTGACAGCTTTTAGGTGCCGTTTACATGAACGCGTCACTGCATCAGCACCGAAAACAGAGAGAGAGAGAGAGAGAGAGAGAGAGAGAGCGTTATGAAAAATTGAGTGTGAGGGATTTGTTCACTTCACACAAAAAGAACTTGGAATGAGATGGCTAACTGTAGTAGCATTTAGTCCACTGCCTATAATAGCCTAATTTAGAGATCACTTTTTTTTTTTTAACCGACCGCCGACAACTTTGATCGGTTAACGTTGATACGGTCAACCATCGATCAAACAGTCATCGGTTAACATCCATACTAGAGAGTAAACTTGACGGCACTCGCAAGAAAATGGATAAGTAGCTACATAATAAAATTCACAAATATTACACCATTTAAAAAATACATAGGCTACTGAGTTACTAAAACATTCTTTGTCAAATAATAGGCTACACCTGTTTGTTCACAGTTTTAACGTTCATGTTTCCATTTGTTTAATTTCAAGATCTGAGGTGAATTATATCCATTGTTGCTTTTACAGCTACAAAGCTGGAGCACTAAATGATATTCAAAGTCTGATTTCACGCTTTTAACATTGAATAAAGCACATAAACAGTACCAGAGATTATCATTGCCAGTTTGCCACACTTTGTGTTTGATGTTCCAGCGCGACGTCGCAGAAAAATAGAAACCGTTTCTAAATTAGAAATGTCGCGTGTCGCCATCGCGTCTGGTCAGGACAAACTCTGATTAACATGGAAAAGATACATTTTATCGCGTGTCGCGGTGTCGCGTCGCGTGTAGTTAGTAGTGATGGGAAGTCCGGTTCTTTTCCGCGAACCGGTTCTTTCGGACAGTTCGTTTCAATGAACCGGTTCAAAAAACCGGTTCACCAGTTCTTTTACGTCATGACGTAATGACGTCAATTATATCATCCCGGCGTATAAATATACATTCAAATAAAGGCATTTGTAATCATAACTTCAGTACTCATCGTCATAATCATCTCGGATAGGTTTCTTACATTTACGTTTTGAAAATGAACCCTGTAGTAGGCCTAAGGCAATGCGCAAACGCGGATGTTTTACATGTCTTAAAGTGAATAAACTGGTCTTCATCATTTTGATTTTATTTGCAATTAAATAAACTTACATTTCGCCGAATTCGGCCCCTCATTCAAGTCATTGGTTCACCCGTGCTCATGTAACAGCACAGCACAGACAGTATATAAACACAGCATCAGTTGGCCAAAAGAAAGTTCGGTTCAGAGACGGTGCGATCACGCATGCGCAGTCTCTCCAGCTCATCGGTTCTCCGTATCGAACGTGTCCGAAAGAAACAGTTCTCGGTTCTGTGCTGGTGATCCGAGAGCTGCTGCAACAACCAGTTCTTGACTCGAGAACCGTAGCATGCCTGTGTGTGAGCTGAAAACTACTGAAACCTTACTAGGCTAAATCAGTCGACAAAACTAAAAACTCGATGCATGTCTCCAGTATGTTTAATACGTTATGTTTTGATTAACACATTATAAACATTTGCACCCTTTAAAACCTTGGAAAGAGTTTAGGCTACATCAAAAACGTATATCACCTTACTTAGAAATTAAATTATCTGTTCCTGAAAATAATGTTTTAGTATAATAATAAATGTTTAGTTTTATAATCCATTCATTGTTTCCAATCTTTAAAATAATACAGTGAAAAGGCAGTAGCCTATGTGATAAACATGTTTCTAACATGTTTTATTTTGTTACACTTATTGATGTTCAATAAAATACTTAAGAAACATGCATTTCGTCCCTCTGAAAAAATTGCACGCATGCTCAGCTCATCAGCTCATCGGTTCTCCGTATCGAACGCGTCCGAAAGAAACAGTTCACAGTTCTGTACTTGTGATCCGAGAACCGCTGTACCTGTACGTTCGGTAGTGCGCGCATGCTCAGTATCAACTGCTCGTGCTCATCACTTCTCTCAGCACAACATATCTCAGTTCAGTGAACTGTTGGATTTACTGGAGTAACATATATGCCTACTCCGGGATATTGGTTTAGTTTGAGTCGAAGGGACTGTCAGGACTCATGTCCGAAAGTGAGTAACTTAACTTGTGGATCAGCGCTGACGCAAGACGCGAACTGTTTCGAACGATTCAGTCCGATTTAGTGTACTGGTTCGACCAGTTCACTAAAAAGAACCGGTTCAAAAGAACGATTCGTTCACGAACCGGCCATCACTAGTAGTTAGTTAGGACACGGTGTTAGGCAATTCTAATCGGACAATTTGACCGGAGAGATTTAATTTTGTCGGACATTTCATTTTTTTTTTCGGCCAACGGAAACCCTGATATATATATATTTTTTTTTTTTTTTTTTTTTTTTTACATATTATGTTGTGTATTTTTTGGGTGAGATATGTCCTCTATATTTATCTAACAATTTCTTCTCTCTTGTGACTATTCTACATTACGTAATCAGGTGATTGTCACATGACTAACTAATTGCTGTTTAAAAGGACAGAAGCTGTGTCCCAAAGTGAAGGCTGCGTCCTTCGAAGGCTGTATTTGAAGGCCGGATGGTCGTATTTGAAGGCCGATTGCGTCACCGCGGCGCGACGAAACGTCACAGCGGCGCGACGAAGGACGTCCCAATTCAAAGGCTGCATCCTTGGAAGGTCGCATTTGAAGGCCGATTGCGTCACCGCGGCGCGATGAAGGCTGTCCCAATTCAGTTCTGCATCCTCCGAAGGCCGTATTCGAAGGCCGGTTGCGTCATCGCGACGCGACGAAGGCTACCCTGATTCAAAAGCAACGCCAAATGCGCCCTTCGTTTCCTCGTGAAAGGAAGGATACATAAATGGACACTTAGCAGCCTATCCTACCCTATTCTACCCCATAAGTCATTGCGCGCCGTTGACGACAGCATTTATTTATTTATTTTTAAAGGCGGCCGAGACTGGAGATCGGTGGTGGACAGCAAATTCAAATTTAAATGTAAGTATTATGTTTTCATTTACTCAAATAACTAGCGAAACCAGAGTTAAAGTTTCTTATAAACTTCATCTTAACTCCTTTGTCATCATTGCGTGGCTTCATTTGTCAGGTAGTTTGAGGCAAAACTTGTGCTAATATTAGTTTAACGACCTATTTGTAATATTTGCACTAGTCTATCTCACTTGTGTATTATAAGAAATATCACTCACCCTATAAAGCCCACAACAATAAGAAAAGCAGTTGATAAGGGAATGGGGTTTCACTTTTGTGTTTTTGTAGTGCTGTCATGCAAGCTGTGTTTACAAAGGTTTTAACCAAATTTGAGTATATAAAAATATGATTTCTTATATATATATATTTTGTATGCATGTCTTAATGTGTCATATTCTGCAGTGTTAACTTATGCACAATGCACTTAAGATTGCACCAATGCACCCCTGTGTTAAGCTTTTTTAGAGCAGTTCAGGAGAAAAAAAAATACAAAGTAAGAAAGTTAATACACACGTCTTTGCTGAAATGTATTGTGCTGTTGTTGTTGTTAACAAGCCATGGTTCATTTGCTCTGCCCTTAGGATTGCAAGTGTCCTGGGACAGGTGAGGGTGTGAGTGGGAAACCCACTGCTGAAACCCTGGTTTGTCCCATAGAGGTTTGTCCTCAGGGCCGAGTTCAGCAGTGGGTGCCCACGGTGAGGAGGAGCCAGCACCAGCAGCACCAGCACGAAGGCAGAGGCGAGGAGAGTAGGGAGAGGATGGACACTCCAGGCTGTTTTCTCTTCTTGAGAGAATGATTGAAAAATAGATTTTTTTTCCTACATATTCTTGTTTAACTTTTTTCACTTTTATTTTTTAAAAGGAAAGAAGAAATTTGTACATTATTTTTATGCAACTTTAAATGTGTAAATAAAAGAGAATGAATTGTTCTGGACATTGTTTATTTTTTTTTACAGTCATAATTTCTACTTGAAACAAACTCTTGTATACCTTTTTTTTTTTTTTTTATAAAATTGGTAAATGAAAATCATTTGTTCCACAGGCTACATTAAAGTACTTTTTCCAACTATTAACAACATATGTTAAACATATCAAAATCAACAAACATTTACAGTACATAAAATAAGAAAAAAATGATGTAGACTTTTATTGAGCTGAGCAGGGAGACCCTGGTGGAGCTGCTGGACCGGGATGGGCTGCCCCTGGTAAGGCCTCTCTGCTGGTGGGACATCATCTGGGATGGTCTCCAGAGTGTTTGACTGCATATTTCCACTATCCACTAAGTTGTCTACCAACAGGTTTGCAGGGCTGACTCAATCGATGGCTGCCATGTCACTGAGGTTTTTTTTATTTTTCAAAAAGAGTAATTTCTGAAAAAAGTACTTTTAATAACAAGTTTTTAGTATCAAAAGTAAAACTAGAGGTATGTATTCTGCAGGGGAAAAACTCCTTGTCAGGGTTTTTATTATAGTTTTGTATTTATATTATGCTACTACTGCATTTTACTTCTGTATATTAAGGTTGTTACATTATACTTTTGTGTAGTTTAATGTAAAATCATATGTGAGGGGGAAAAAAAGTACTTCAGTAGGTTACTTCACATTTGTACGTGAATATTTAACGAAATATGCAGTTCCGAAAATTAAAGTAACAAAATGCGTCCCATATCAAAGGGCGCATCTGAAGCGCTCAGACCGGTCTAGCCTACGGAGGATTGTTCTTGTCGCCTGGCAACTGTGACAGCTGTGATGACGAGCGGGAGAAATACTGGACTTTTTTATATTCAGTTGGGTTTTATATTCAAACCGGGCTAAACCGAAAATACATGATCCGGCAGCGCCGGCCGCCGGGGCTTAAACATCCGGACCTCAACATGTCCTCCAGTGAAATATAAAACATAAAAATGACAATAGCCAATTCTGGCTCCATAGCTGTTTACTCAATTAGGCTATATCAAATGAATTGTCAGGATGGCAGCTGTCCTCTCGCACCGTTGAGGAGCGGTGATCAGAAACATCTGGTTGCGCAATTAGGAAATCCTATGAAGGCTGAATGGTGCGTCCTTCGAAGGACGCATAGGCTGCATCCTTGAAGTCTTCAGTCCTTCGAAGGATGTAGCCTTCACATTGGGACACAGCTATTGAGTGTGTTTGCTACACCCTGGCTGTGTTCAAAACCTCATATTCACTGAGTAGGTCCTTAATTCCAATAAGTACTTGCTTAACGAGCGCTAAAAGAGTAGGTACTATATAGCCTGAACGCGTTAAGTATGAATGCCATTCATACGTCATCTGCCATGTTGACGTTATCATGTGACCTACAACGTTATCACAAGTGCAACAACTTAAAGGATATGAACGACAGCTTTAATTCATCTATCTGTAAATATCTTGATATTGATGAAACTTGCTCATTTTGTGGTTTTGTTGAAGAATCAATTGCCCATTTATTTTGTGATTGTAGTATAACCAATACATTTAGGGTTGATTTAAGTTCTTATATTTTAACCCTATAATGTGACCCACAGTTTTATCCTTAAAGATATTATTTCTTATTACGAAAACCCAAAATCGTCATCTCTTGAATATGTTGTTAATTTCTTTATTTTATATGCAAAATGTTTCACCCACAAGCAAAAGTGGCTTAAATCTCATTTATGTTTAACTCGTTTCATCCCCCATAATTTTTTTTTCATTTTTTAATTTCAAATTATTCAAATATATTTAACCTTGTAATTGTGCTTTTTTTCCCTGTGTATATAATATCATACTATGATGCACGCAAACCCATGATATTTATGTTTTCTTATTTTGTTTTGTCTATTGTCATTATGATTGTTCATTAAAGAACTGGGCCCGTATCCCTAAAGAATTTTTGTGCAAAAAGTGGCTCCTAGCGGCCAAATTCTAAGAAAATTCTCAGAGTCATGACGTTTTCTTAGAATTTCCCCTAAAAGTGACACGAAAATCCCAGTTAATATAAAAGCTATTCCTCAAGATTCCTAGCGCTTAAAATGGCTCCTAAGGCGAGATCTGCTAAGAGCAGGGAAGAGGACTTTTAGTGGCTTAGGAGTTCCCCTAAGCAGCTGCACAAAATGGCCAACAGAGGAGGCAGGAGAGATGTCCTGCAAACACTGGATGACAGGGAATTATTGAGACGCTACAGATTGGATCAGTCCAGTTCGGCTTGCGATTCCTTTTTTTCTCCATTTTCTGTGTTTGTAGGATATTTTTTAACAAGCCTTCATAAATAGACCAGCCAGCAATCACAGACATTGATAAAAGCTGAGCCGTGTTACCCTCGTTAAGACCACACTGAGTTGTAACGTTGCAATTTCTACTTCATTAAGGACAGCCCCTTGAGATAGGCCATCTTGTTTTCAATGGGGTCCATATGGGAGTGAAAGTACAAAATATGCCAGCTAGGATATTAATATGAGCAAATAAGACACAAATCATTATTTGAACAGGGTGTAATGAGCTTAAGTTTTCACATATTTTAGATTCTAATGTTAGGCTATAACCCCTACAGCTTACTATTCATTTTCCAGATATTTTCTTGAATGTGAAATATTATTTACAATTACAGTCTGCATAAGATTAGAGTGTATAATTATGTTTATTGATTTGAGGGTACATCCTTTGCTCATTATCACCAAAAGTTCATTTTCATCAAACTTGTAGGATCAACCAATCACGGCTTTTGAAATGATGACTCATACCTAGCAACGGGGTCAACCACACCTCCTCACTAAGATAGGATTTTCCATCCATTCCTTGCTCAGAGTTCACTGAAAATGTTCTGGAATCACTTCTAAGCTAAAACTCCTGGCAAGGAATTTTTAGGTTAAGTTAGGAGCTCTCTGAGAGGATTCTCAGAATCTTTAGGGATACGGGCCCTGGAATCTTTCCCTGATCTTGTATGTAACTATAAGTTATGAGCGACAGGAGCACTAACACTTGATAACACCAGTAACTCGCCAGCCTAGAGCAGTTCTCCTCAGCGTGTGTAATGTGTGTAATGTCTGCACAGAGGAGACGGCGGCTGCTCCAAGATCTCTCCTTTGGAGAAAACTGATGATTTTATACTCCAAAAATGTAAATATCCCTCCTTAAAAATAAAAATTACCCCAGAAATAATTGCATTTCTAGCCCACCCCAACACTTACACACAATTATAATGATAAACGCTGACCAATACCTAATTAAAATTAATTATATAATTATATACTTTTTTAACTGAAAATGATATATTTTAGTAAAACAAACAAAATGTCATTTGTTTTGTCATATGATATAGATATGCATGAATACACACTAAATAAATGCAGTGAACACATCTCAGTTTTCAGTCTAGCAATGAATTATTGCATAAATTAATGAAATAATTATATTTTATTTACTGACAATTAGAAACATGAATAAATGAGTAAAAGAATGAATAAAAGTAACCATCACAATAAACAAATGCATATACAAGTCAACAACACACCAAACAAAGCTTTATTCAAACTTATTGTTCTAACAATCACATATTTCCAGGCGGTGAACCCCACATCTCACTGCCATCTCAACACAGCGGTTCTCATTCTGTGTGTTTATTCTGATGAATCAGCTGACCACCATTCCCAGCTTCACCTGTCTCTGCCGTCCATCATGTTCCTCATCACTGCAGTCAGACTCAACAACACACACTCCTGTGAGAGAAGCATAGTAGAGCGAGTCTTTAACATGCTGAACACACACTGATGCTTTATAGAGTCTGTACTGAACCTGAGACTCAACAACACACACTCCTGTGAGAGAAGCATAGTAGAGCGAGTCTTTAACACGCTGAACACACACTGATGCTTTATAGAGTCTGAACTGAACCTGTGAGACTCAACAACACACACTCCTGTGAGAGAAGCATAGTAGAGCGAGTCTTTAACACGCTGAACACACACTGATGCTTTATAGAGTCTGTACTGAACCTGTGAGACTCAACAACACACACTCCTGTGAGAGAAGCATAGTAGAGCGAGTCTTTAACACGCTGAACACACACTGATGCTTTATAGAGTCTGTACTGAACCTGTGAGACTCAACACACACACTCCTGTGAGAGAAGCATAGTAGAGCGAGTCTTTGACATGCTGAACACACACTGATGCTTTATAGAGTCTGAACTGAACCTGTGAGACTCACCAACACACACTCCTGTGAGAGAAGCATAGTAGAGCGAGTCTTTAACATGCTGAACACACACTGATGCTTTATAGAGTCTGAACTGAACCTGTGAGACTCAACAACACACACTCCTGTGAGAGAAGCATAGTAGAGCGAGTCTTTATTATGGGAGGCCGGATGAGAAGAAACACATTGAATCACTCGTGCATACATGTGAAACACTCGCGCATGCACTGTAAAAAATTATTGGGAATCTAGTGAGCAGTCATGGCAGATAGTACGGCTGTTTCCGATGCTGTACATATTCAGAGAAATCTTCTTTGTTCTCCAGTCTTGATCAATATGATTGTCCAGAAATTGGGGCATTGTTTCGACCCACGCGATACAATGTGGAAGCTAGGAACACACACCTCACACAGCACGTAACTTTACCGAGCACACCAGCATCAGAGAACCAGATGCCCGTTTCATAGCGAGACGATACAGCAGCTGGAGGCCCAACTCCAAAGCAAAGAGGTATAGGCTGTATATTTATGTTTTTATTTCATTTATATTGTTGTTGTTTTCTTTGACGGGCAAGCTGCGTCAGCGCTGCACACCATGGCAACGCTTCAGATCTTCCAGGCCGATCTCCTCCGTAAGCTGGATGAGGAAGGGCCTGACGCGATCTGCGTGCCAGACTTAAGGAGTGCCACGGACCTCGCTCTCCGTGCTACTAAGTCTGCAGCGCAAGCCATTGGACGGAATATGGCCTCTCTCACCGTGACTGAGAGACATCTTTGGCTGACGCTCTCGGAAATGGCCGAGTCTGAGCGCACCGCGTTCCTCGACGCCCCGCTTTCCGCCACAGGCCTCTTTGGATCCTCCGTCAAGGATTTCGCGGATAGATTCGCAGAGGTACAGAAAGCGTCACAGGCTATGAAACACTTCCTCCCGAAGCGCTCCAGCTCTGCAGCAGGCCGTGCGAAACCGTCTGCTCAGAGCTCACAGCCACAGCCACCGTCCACTGCCTCCACTTCACAGTGCCGCCAGGCCCGAAGCGCGAGACCGCGCTCCCGCTCATCCGGTCGCCGCCCCGCTGTACGTGGCCCGCGACCTAGGATTGCGGTGAAGCCCGAGGCCCCGAAGTCGTCCTAGCACAGCTAGGAAAACGACGGTGTTTAAGTCCCGCTGCGGCCAGACTCACACCAAAGCTATTCGCTCGTCCAGTTCCAGCAAATGTGACTGTTCCAGTGTTTTCTGCAGCCAACAAGTCGGTTCTGTCACCCGCTTGCCTGCACACAAATGCCGTTTTCACGGCTACCCAGATAAATCCCCAAAAGAGTGTATTTTCTGGTGTCCCGGCCACATGTGTAGTAAGAATGCCCACTGCCCAGTGCCCATCCCTACACACAAGCACAGCCTGTCACACAGGGCTCGCGCACATAAAACCGACTCAGATCGGTTGCGCTTCAAACATGGTGAAAGTGCCCACTACCCAGTGCCCATTCTGTAAAAACGAAACCAACATGCACTCGCTTCACGCAAGCGAACGATGTTTTCGGTGTGATAGATGTGCCCGCTGTCCCGCGCCCACATCCACACATAGACATGACAGTTCCCACGGGAACCGCCCAGCCCTCCCCCTCGCGGCTGACCACCGCTGTTATCAGCGCGCCCCATGCCTCAAATGTCACGAGCGCGATGCTTGTGTTGCAGCACGCCGAAGCCTCTCCATCGCTGAGCGAGCGGAGCGCGCTTCATATTCAACCCCTAGCTATCCATGCAGACGCATGGGCAAAGCTGCCCGGGGTTTCGAAGTGGGTGCTGAACATTATAAAAAGAGGCTATTCGCTGCAGTTTCGCCGACGCCCTCGCCGCTATGTGGCGCGCGTCGAGACCACGGTAAAAACAGAAGTAGCACATTTACTTCGAGCCGAAGTGACGAAACTATTGAGCAAAGGGGCCATAGAGCCTCTCTCTCAAGTTCAGAGCGAAGGAGGGCTATACAGCAGATACTTCCTGGTACCGAAAAAAGACGGGGGTCTCAGACCCATACTAGATCTAAGGCAACTGAACAAAGTGCTTGTGAAGCGACAGTTCAGGATGCTCACGACCAGACAAATCCTTGTGCAGATTCGCCAAGGAGATTGGTTTGTGTCAATAGATCTGAAAGACGCGTATTTTCAAATACAGATAGCGTCACGTCACAGGCGATATTTGAGATTCGCCTTCGAGGGCCAGGCATATCAGTACACAGTCCTGCCATTCGGTTTGTCCCTGGCACCCCGTACATTTACGAAGTGCATGGACGCGGCGCTCGCACCCCTCAGAATGAGAGGCATACGAGTGCTGAACTATTTGGACGATTGGCTGATTCTAGCGCAATCTCGCGCAGTGCTCATAGAACACACGACCATTTTACTCGATCACCTCGAGGATTTGGGTCTCAGTGTCAATTGGGTGAAGAGCTCTCTGTTACCCAGTCAGAAGATATCTTTCCTGGGCACAGAATTGGACTCGCTGTCCATGATAGCGCGACTATCACCACAGCGCGCGGTAGACATTCAACGCACAGCGAACGCGTTTCGCTGCGGCGCGTCTGTCCCGCTCAAGAAATTTCAGAAGATGCTAGGTCTCATGGCCTCAGCATCGTCAGTGCTCCAGCAGGGCCTGCTCCGCATGCGCCCGCTGCAGTTTTGGCTGAAAGCGCGAGTCCCACGCAGAGCGTGGGCATCCGGTTCGCTTCGCCTCAGGGTCAATCAGAAGTGCGTCACAGCTCTGAAACCTTGGAGAGCGAACGACTGGTACCAATTAGGTGTAAGCCTGGGGACTTCCTCGAGGGTGAAAGTGGTGTCCACGGACGCGTCCACCTCGGGATGGGGAGCGCTGCTCGAGGGCAGACCGTTCTTCGGCCAGTGGTCGGAACGGGAGAAGCTCCTGCACATAAACTGCCTCGAAATGCTGGCAGTAGACAACGCTTCAGTAGACGTTTTTGTCCCCAGATAAAAGGACGCCACGTCTTGGTCCGTTCGGACAACATGTCTGTGGTGTCCTACATAAATCGCCAGGGCGGCCTCGGGTCCAAGAACCTGTACAGGCTGGCAGAACGCCTCCTGGTATGGGCTCAGTGCAACCTGCGCTCGCTCAGAGCAGCGCACGTGCCAGGGCTCCTGAACATAGGACCGGACAGACTGTCCAGGAACAATGTTCCGGCAGGCGAGTGGTTTCTACTCCCACAGACAGTCCAACTGCTGTGGAAGAATTTCGGCAGAGCGGAAGTAGACCTGTTTGCGTCTCAAGAAAACGCTCACTGTCAGGAATTTTTCTCAAAGAGCAGGAGCGCGCTGGCCCATGTGTGGCCCCGCCGCCCGCTCTATGCTTTTCCCCCCGTCTCTCTCCTGCCTCAGGTGATAGAACGGATCAGGGAAGAAGGATGCTCAGTACTGCTGGTGGCACCGTTCTGGAAAAACCAACCTTGGTTCCCAGTCGTGATGCAGTTAGCAAGTACTGCCCCGTGGCCAGTACCAGTGAGGAGAGACCTCCTCTCACAGGCCCACGGTTCGATCTGGCATCCTCACCCGGAACTGTGGTCCCTTCATGTCTGGGCCATCAACGGGTACATGTTGGACTCCCTGAAGGAGTATTAAACACGATCACGCAGGCTAGAGCTCCGTCTACGAGACGACTCTATTCCTCGAAATGGTCAGTGTTTTCGGGCTGGTGCACAGCCCGTGGTGTGTCACCCACAGACTGTGGTGTGGCGGAGGTGCTTTCCTTCCTACAAGAGCTGTTGGATGGGGGCAGGGCCCCCTCCACGCTCAAAGTTTATGTGGCGGCTATAGCAGCGTTCTCAGAAACAACGCTTGGTCAGTCAATAGGAAGGAACGATTTAGTCATCCGCTTCCTTAGAGGGGCTAAGAGACTGAATCCTCCCAGACCTCCCTCAGTCCCCGTATGGGACCTTTCTACGGTTCTGGAAGCCATGAAAGGTGCGCCATTTGAGCCTTTACAGTCAATCGATTTGAAACACCTGTCTTTCAAGACGGTGTTTTTGCTGGCTCTCGCTTCGGTGAAGCGCATAGGGGATCTGCACGCGCTCTCTGTGAGCGCGGCGTGCATGGAGTTTGGGCCTAATGACTCGAAAGTTATACTCAAACCTAAGCACGGTTATGTTCCGAAATCCCTCAACACACCGTTTAGGGCGCAGGTTATCTCCCTGTCAGCCCTACCGGTCCCTGATGAGGAAAGAGACGCGAGCCTCCTCTGCCCAGTCAGGGCATTACGAGCTTATGTGTCTCGCTCGTCTGGTTTCAGACAGACGGAGCAGCTCTTTGTTTCGTTTAGCGGACGTTCTAAGGGACTAGCCGCATCGAAACAGAGCCTATCCAGATGGATAGTTGATGCTATAGCGCTGGCATACGCCTCCAAGGGCATGCAGTGCCCGTTGGGTGTCAGAGTGCACTCCACGAGAGGCATGGCCTCTTCGTGGGCCTGGTCAAGTGGGATTGCCTTGCAAGATATTTGTATGGCGGCAGGCTGGGCCTCCCCGTCTACATTTATAAGGTTTTATAACCTAGAGGTTCCCCCCCTGCAGGCCAGGCTGCTGTCGGTCTAAGTTTACCAGTATTGTCTGACCTGATGCGGTCAGCTCAGAATGCTGCGTCTACTGAGCACAGCTCAATGTTCGACAGTAAAAAAGTTGCAGCACGAGATGTGCCTGGGCAAACTGTGTAAGACCCACATTCCCCCATCAGTTCAGGCTGTACCCCGCCCTGTCTGTATGATGAAATTCGCGTCTCAGCGACGCTACCATATGTGGAAGAGTGCGGCTTCGCCCCTCCCTCTTCCTGGACTCCCTGTGAGTTCCCTGAGTGATTGTGCACTATATGTACCCCGGGCTTTCGCCCTTGGGTCTTTGGTGTCAGATCTCAGCATGCACGGCGTTTTGCATTGGGTCCCCTAGCGTAAGATATCTTATGCAGTACGAGAGACCTCTCGTAAGAGAACGTACTCGGTTACTAACGTAACCTCGGTTCTCTCTAGAAGAGGGAACGAGTACTGCATATCTTGCCGTGCATGCACACGCTCTGGTTGCTTCGATGAAGAAAAACCAGATAATAGCTGCCTGTGAGCGGTATTTATAGGCCTAGACCACGCCCATTTTGGCGGGACGTGACGCAGCGGGCGCGAAGTGCCCTGATTGGGTCTGGCGTCACGCCAGGCCTCGCTCGATAGGCTGCTGCAGTTGCCGCAGAGCAGCCAATAGGCGCGCGAGCTGTCTCGCCTATGTCTGCATGCTGCCGCAACGCGTTTTGCATTATTACAAAATTAAGGATAATTTTTGGCTTCAATATCTCGCGGAAAAAGGATTTTCCCCCTAGCGTAAGATATCTTACGCAGTACTCGTTCCCTCTTCTAGAGAGAACCGAGGTTACGTTAGTAACCGAGTACGTTTTCCACTTTTAGCAATTTTAATCGAATGTTTTAAATCGTCTTTGTGCCATATAAGTATTCCACCTGAATCTCGGCCACATTTAATTTTAGAATTTTTTGATGAAGGAACCATAATTTCCTTGTATCCTATTGGACAATGTAAAGTCTCATTACTACGACACCACGTCTCATGAAAGATACCGATGTCCATGTCTGTTACACTGCTGAGTAAGTCTTGGTCTGCAGTCTTATTACCAAAGGTAGAAGAGTTCAGACCTTGTATATTCCAACAACTGATTTTAAATGTTTTAATGTTTAAATGTAGTTTTTTCTGTAATGTGTGTGTGTGTGTGTGTGTGCGCGTGATGCAGGTTATGTCCTCAGTCTGGAGCAGATGATGTTCAGCAGATGTCGGATCTGGTTGAGTTCGGCAGCTGCAGGGTTCTGTGGTTGTTGAGCGGCCGCTGTGTAGCTCTTGTGTTGTGATGGAGGTCCGGTGGTCCGTCTGGGCTCTGCTGGAGGACGAGGACATCTCTGTGTTGTGTAGCTCTTGTGTTGGGATGGAGGTCCGGCGGCCGGTCTGGGCTCTGCTGGAGGACGAGGACTTCTCTGTGTTGTGTAGCTCTTGTGTTGGGATGGAGGTCCGGCGGCCGGTCTGGGCTCTGCTGGAGGACGAGGACTTCTCTGTGTTGTGTAGCTCTTGTGTTGTGATGGAGGTCCGGTGGTCCGTCTGGGCTCTGCTGGAGGACGAGGGCTTCTCTGTGTTGTGTAGCTCTTGTGTTGTGATGGAGGTCCGGTGGTCCGTCTGGGCTCTGCTGGAGGACGAGGGCTTCTCTGTGTTGTGTAGCTCTTGTGTTGTGATGGAGGTCCGGCGGCTGGTCTGGGCTCTGCTGGAGGACGAGGACTTCTCTGTGTTGTGTAGCTCTTGTGTTGTGATGGAGGTCCGGCGGCCGGTCTGGGCTCTGCTGGAGGACGAGGGCTTCTCTGTGTTGTGTAGCTCTTGTGTTGTGATGGAGGTCCGGCGGCCGGTCTGTGCTCTGCTGGAGGACGAGGGCCTCTCTGTGTTGTGTAGCTCTTGTGTTGGGATGGAGGTCCGGCGGCCGGTCTGGGCTCTGCTGGAGGACGAGGGCTTCTTGGTGGCTGAGAGCTTCTCTTGTTATCAGAGTTTCTGCTGTTTCTTGCTGTGTTTCCAAGGGCTGTGCTTTTTAGCACTCTGGTGAAGACTTTCACTCCTTGCTTATTGAGATGTGCATGGTCATACATATGATGAGGCTGTATGTCTTTGTGATAGGCGAGATGAACATTAGGAATGAGTGCGCAGCTTCTGGAGAGTTCCACATTATTTCCGTGGATCACGTGGAACGGCACATCGGTGCGTGGCAGCAGTGTGGACAGAGTTACTCTAGCCTCTGGGAAGCGTTGTGTGGCTCTGATCGCCACCTCTCTCATCACATGTGCCACACGGCCCTTCATGGCCCTTAAATCATTTGTCCCTGTGTGGATTATGATGTGCTTGTAGTTTTCATGTGGGTTTCTCTCAGACAGGATCTGAAAAGCACTTCTAGTGTTTGGGCACCAGATTTTCTTGGCTCTCATGTTTGGTAATAGAAGTCTCTCCTTGACATATTTCCCATTAGAGTCAGTCAGGATAAGAGCATGTGTTTCTCCCAGGTCCTGTACAGCAGAGCTGTGGATCTGGGATGTTGGATCAGTCGAGCAGTGAGGCTCTTCTTCCACTGGCAGCTGTTCAGGTTGAGCATTTTCCATGATCATCTCTGGACGAATCGAGGGTTTGGCAGAAGACTCTTTAGGTGCTGAAACAGAATTGAGTCTTTCTTTTAGATTTGTAATGAGTTCATCTTTGGTGCGAAGAACTAACTTCAAGGCAGAGAACTCCTCCTGCATTTCTTTTCTAACGTCTGTTAGTTGTTTTCTTAACGTTGATTTTACTTCCCTCAGTTCATCTTTAGTTTTCTGAAGTTCTTTTGACATTTCTTCTCTGTGTCTCTGCAGAGATTCAACCTCTTGTTTTAAGTTCTTTATGTCGATTGTCACTTGTTCCATGTTGTTGTCTTTCAGGTGGGATAGTATTAATTCTTTCATCTCCACTACTTCTACTTCCAGAAGTGAAAAATTGTCTTTCATTCTTGACATTGGAGACGTTGTTGAAGTCACTGTCGTCTTTTGGACTGATTTTCCTGGGGAGGGAACAATGTTCGCATTCTTGTCAACTTCATCAGACAGTGCCAGCTTTTTCATTAATTCAAAATCTTCAATGAAGACCTTGAGAGCAGACTCTGATCCCTGGACCATGACAATCTGCAAACAGTGTGTTGGGCCTCTCCTTCATCTGCTTGTGTCTGAGCATCAGCCTGGAGGCCTCAGAGCTCTTCTGAGGGTAGATGAAGGGGCGGGGCCAAGATGATGCGTTGGCCATCATTGATTTGGAATGTAAACAATCAACTGAAATAACTGCCACTGTTTTGAATTGTTTTGTTTACCATCTCTCAGTGGAGATATAAAACTGGTAAACATGGGTAAATAAGCTAAAAATGGGGAAAATATGACTTTCACTGATTTCTTTAAAATTCCAGTTGTGTCCAAAATGTTTTTTTCTGTGCTGTTCATTCAAACAGGAATCAAGCAAAAGTCCAAAGAGAGATAAATAGCACTGTCTATTCAAAATGTTTTTACCTCTCTTTTCCTCCAAGTTTTCTTATAGCTGTTGTTGTTGTTGTTTTGCTTGATGTTATCCCTTTCCAACATGAGTATCCTCTTCTGCAGAGGTTATCCTGTGATCAGCTTCTCTTGAACTTTTCCTCAAATTCAGGTGTGACAGTGTAAAAAAATAAAATAAAAACTGTCCAGATTCAACAAAATCTTTTAGATGTTGTTGTATATTGAATCCTCTCTTAACATTAGCTTGTTAGGAAATAAATCTTATTTTTCTTTCAATTTATCTGGAGCTCAACTCAAGTGTGACTTGACTCCTCTCATTATCACTCTCTCTGGAGTTTGGGGTGTGTGAGTGTCTCACGGGTGAGAGGGTCGAGCGATTTTAATGGGCCTTTTCTGGTTCTTTTTTATTCTAGTTTTTTTTCTTTTTCTGTTTTAGTTCTTTTTTGTTTGTTTCCTTTTCTTTTTTCCTACGATAGTTTTAGGTGAGCGTTTTTTTCTTTGTTTGACTTTGACCTCTTGGCGGGTGTTTGAGATGGAGGCTCACCCGAGAGGGTGTGACTCCTCTCTCTCACTCCGCCATGGAGTTAGGGTAAGTGTACCCATTAAGCCCATGTACCCTTTAAGCCCACTTTCAACTCTGAAGTCAAATTAAACAAAGAGAAAATAATATTTTATGCTGCATATTATTTTAACCAATCCAGTGATTTGTTACTTCCCTGGCATTTTTAATTGCATACCAATCACATTTGGGAATGTTAAGTTAGCCCCACCCATGTGCATGCTGTCTCAGGGGACCTCACACAAAGTCACCCCAAAACTTTGGTGTTTCGGGACCCTTCAGAAATCAACACATTTCAGCAATTTGCAGCCATTTCTTTGGTAACTACATTGATATTATGTCAAATAAGAGATAAATGTATTGTTTTTTGTGTATGAACAAATAGTACTTTATCATTTTATATCATTTTCCTTTTTCACAAGTCCAACTGAAATCAAAATGGACCCTATTTACTTTGTTATAGCATATTACTAGTCTTGTGGTGAACAATTAATCCGTGCAATTAAAAGTTAATACACAGAAACAAATTGTTTGCCGTCGTAATTTTTAATCAAAGTCTGAAAAGTTGCTTCCGGTCTGGAATGGTGTTCCTTCTCTGATGATGTAGGTTTGACGGCTTGGTTTGGGAAACGCTTAACCACTCCCCTCAAACCATTAGTCTGTAATGAGCGAGAGATGGAGAGGAGGAGCGCTAGAGTAAAACCCTGCCCTCTGTTCAATAATCCCTTTTCACTGGGAAATACGTCACAACACTGGAGAAAAGTCGTTTGCAACTTCCGGTTCACGCGGACTTTAAATGGAAAGATGAGTTTTATTAGCTTGCGTTCAAAGCTAATCTCTAGGTCAAACCATTAGCCTTACAGAAAGATAGACTGCCAAATAATTAAGCATGTGAACTGTAAACAATGAATGTTTTGTGATTCATTTTACATTCATTTACAAATAAATACATCATAAATTGTTTTGTAGAGAATATTATTTTTATAAATTAACTTCTTTTTAAGATGGGCTTAAATGGTACAGCGCCACAAAACGCATGCAAACTAGAGCCATCACAAGCTAACCTTGAATGAAAAAAACGTAACATTTCTCAATATGGGCACAATGAAAATTACTATGATACTTAGTCCACAGTATATTTAAGCTCCATGCATGTATTTGTAAACATATCTTACATTTTTAAAGGAAAACATTGTCTTTTTTCACCATTACTCACTGTGGAACCATTTAAGCCCACCTTATGTGTTTCAGTGAGGAATGCCTCTAAGTGCAAACTTTGATACGTTTTTTGAAAGTATTTAATGATAACATGTCTTTGTGTGCTTTTACCTTACTAACCTTTTAACCTTACCTTACTTACACACAAATTACACACATTCATTCAAATGAGATAGAGCCCGTTTTATCCTAAAGTCCTTTATGTATAACCGGGTATAATTTGGGAGCCAAGCTGAGTTAAGGCTTGAGATTCTGGACATGGAGAGGTCCCCAGAGGGACCCTACATTCCCCATAGTCCTGAGCCCTTGGGACCATCTGGCACTTCTTGTCTAGCTTTGTCTGGGCAAAACTCGGGACCCAACCCAAGCCGAGTTGGGGCTCTGGACTCCGGGCATGGAGGGGTCACCCAGTGGACCCCCTATTGAGCCCTAACTCGGCTTTCTTCCCAATATATGGTCACTTCCTGTGGAACTTTGATTGGGCATAATTCCAGAATCAAGCCGACCTAAGGCTGCATACTCCTGGTGTGGGGGCCCACTAGGAGGCCCCCCTAAGCCTAGAGTATGGAGCCCCGACTCGGCTTCCTTCCTGAGATACACCCGGTTTAAGTTCCACCTTTGACCAGGCATAACTCGGGAGCCACGCCGGCTTAAGGTTCCAGACTCCCGGTGTGGGGGGCCCACTGGGAGATTCCCCTAAGCCCAGAGTATGGAGCCCTAACTCAGCTTGGCTCCCGAGATACACCCGGTCAAACTTCCAGCTTGACTCCAGCTACAACTCCAGTCAAGCCGACTTAAGGCTCCAGACCACCGGCCATTAACACCTACCCATCCCACCCAGGGCTCTAATCAAACATTAGCAAAAGGATTTTTTTTTTATTCTTCCCTGTCACTGAGTAAATATATTGATGTTTTACTTCTTTAAAATCAATAAAAAAAATTATATTCAGTGAATCAAAAATGATGTGGGCTTATTTGGAACACATGCAGGCTTAAATGGTGCCAAAAGTACCAATTAAGCCCATGCCAGACTTCTGACTTTATTCCTAAATTATCTTAATTTTATATTCTAAAATGTACATCAACTAATTAATACAATTTCAAATGAGAGATTAATCTTGCATTTTAACAAATTATTTTTCTTATAAACTATGTCAATATCTCTGAAAAAAACCTAGATTTAGATTTTGGTGGGCTTAATGGGTACACTTACCCTAGATGCGTACCTGAGGCCGGCGTTTCAGTAGAAGAAGTGCTCGTGGCGATAGGTGAACAGGTGGGATATGATAACGTTGTTTCGGCTTCACGGATGAATAAGGCCGTTGTGGTCTTTCTGAAGGAACGGAACTTAACCAGTCGGTTGGTTGAGAGCGGCATTTATGTTGTCATTTCTCCGCTGGTGTCTCAATCGAGCCGTATAACAATCTCGAATTGTCCCCCTTTTATACCAAATCATGATATTGAAAAGGAACTGTTGAGATTTGGGAAAATAGCTAGTGGAATTAAAATGGTTCCACTAGGATATAAAAATGAGTCACTGAAACATGTCACGTCTTTTAGACGACAATTGTGTTTATGTTTTTAGATTCAACGGCTCTTGACATTTCCTTTCGAGTCATATATGAAGGCAAGTCCTACATGCTTTATGCAAGTACCGGGAGTTTAAAATGTTTTTAATGTGGTGAAATAGGACACACAAAAAATGCGTGCCCTCGTAAAACGAATACTGAAAATAATGAGTCAGACAATGGAGAAGCTGGACCGAGTGGGTCAACTGAGAATGATGGTGAGAGGGATAGTGCAGTAAGGAGTTTAGATGAAACTGAAAAGGGAGATGCATTAGAAAGGAACAAAACACAGAATAATCAGGATGTAAGATGTGAAGACACAATTAATCTTGGTATTTGTGGTGAGAGAGTGGAGGAAACTGAGGTGAATGTTTCTCAATGTGAAGATGAAACTGGACACAGGAATGATCATACAGGTGCTGGCGAGGTTGGTGATAGGGATGATGAAATGGAGGAGATGGGAGATGACGATAGTCTTTCAGGAATGTCTGACACTATTTCTCAGAGTGGTGATGATCAGTTATATACAGTGAAAGAAATTAACGATTTCTTGGATGAAACTTTTGGAGTTTTTTTCCTGATGCTGAAAGATTTGTGAGATCGGCAGTTAAAATACAGAAGAGTGTAGGATTTGAAGAATTGAGCCGAAGGAAAAGATTTAGACTGAGAAAAATTGTGACAAAATTACAGAAAAAGTAAAGAATGCAGTAAAAAGAAATATATGTAATGGTTAGGTCACAAAGGGTGTTTTGTTCTTTTTGCTTCCTTCTGATTGTTTGTCTTTCTTTTTTTTCTCTTTTCATGGAGAGCATAAAAATAGGGGCAATTAATATTAATGGAGGAAGGAATAATAGTAAGAGAGCTGCTTTGTATGAATTGATTCAAAACAAACATATGGATATATTTTTTTTTGCAAGAAACCCATAGCGATTTAGGTAATGAAGTAGAAGGGAAAATGTGGTGGGAGGGTAAGATCTTTCTAAGTCATGGCTCTAATCTAAGTGGTGGTGTTGCAATTTTGTTTTCAAAGAAGCTTAATATGACTAATATTTCTTCCTATGAAATGCAGTGCAATGCATAAGTTAATACACCCATGCTAAAAGAGGAATAAAAAATCATATTTTGGAAATTGAACTTAATGCCTTAATTTAAAAAATTAGGAAAAATCCAACCTTTAAGGACACCAATTTTCTTTGTGAATGAATAATGTATCGTATTGCTCTCAATGCAAATCAAACTAGCTTTTAGGCTAACTAAAAGCAGTATGGTGAAGGCTATGTGATGATGTGGGGCTATTTTAATTCCAAAGGCCAAGGGAACTTTATCAGGATGCATAGTATCCTGGATCCATGAAGTAACTGGCCTTTAAAAATAAAAATCTGCCTGCCTCTATGGGAATTTAACATAGGGGTGTACTAACTTATGCACCATGTATTTTAAGGAAGAACATTTATTTATTTACGATACATTATTCATTCACAAAGAAAATTGGTGTCCTTAAAGGTTGGATTTTTCCTAATTTTTTAAATTAGGCATTAAGTTCAATTTCCAAAATATTTTTTATTCCTCTTTTTAGTCAACTTTAGCATGGGTGTATTAACTTATGCATTGCACTGTAGATGAGGGCAGAATTTTGATTGTTCAGGTGGAGCTAATGGGTTTTCCTTTTATTTTCATATGTTTACTCCCCAAATAATGGAGCAGAAAGGGTAGAATTTTTTTTTAAACTATCTCGTGAATTAATTTTTTTTGATAATGCATATATGGTTCTTGGGGGGGATTGGAATTGTTCCTTAGATATTACACTAGACTGAAATAGTGAAGAACCGTATCCTCAGTCTGCTGATTCATTAAGCAGTATTATAAGGAAATATGATCTGATGTTTGGAGGGAGAAACACCCAACAGTAAAACAATACACATGGGTTAAAGCCTCTCATGATCACATTAGTGCTGCGAGGTTGGATAGGTTTTATGTAAGTAAAAATAATTCTAATAGGGTTTTAAAAGCTAATATTTTTCCAAATGGTTTTACTGATCATCATTTGTGCATGATTGAAATGAGTTTAAAAAAGTCACAGCGTTCTAGTTATTATTGGCATTTTAATTTGAAATTATTACATGACTCTTTATTTTGTGAAAAGTTTGGGTTATTTTGGTCTAAGTGACAAGAGCAAAAAAGTGACTACGAAGATTTAGTGCAATGGTGGGAGATTGGAAAAGCACAAATAAGAATCTTTTGCCAGAACTATACAGCCCACTCACACAAACTTGTAAAGGACACTATCAAAATACTTGAGAGAGAGATAACTGAAATCGAAGAAGGAATTATTGAAGAAAATTCAGAAGAAGTGGATTTATTAAGAGAAAAAAAGACCCTGTTTAATGAAAGAGCAAAAGGTGCTTTGATAAGAGCCCGTTTTTCTTCAATACGAGAAATAGATGCTCCGAGCTCTTTTTTTTCCAACTTGGAGCGGAAAGAAGGAGAAAGAAAACTCATGTTACATTTGAAATTACCAGATGGAACTTTAACAACTAATCCAAAAGAGATGAGAAACCATGCAAGTAACTTTTATACTGATTTATTCAAAGCAATAGACTGTGACATTAACTGCATGGACGATCTACTAAGAGAGTTGCCAAAGCTCACCGGCGATCAGAGACAATGGCTTGATGCTGATATCCAATTGGACGAAATATCAGAGGCGGTAAAGAAACTTTCTAATGGCCGGTCCCCTGGCATTGATGGACTACCCTCTGAATTTTACAAACAATTCTGGACTCTTTGAAAAGAAGATATACTTGATGTTTTTAGATTTTCTCACAGGAAAAATGAGCTGCCGACTAGTTGTAGAAGAGTGGTTTTATCTTCATTACCAAAAAAGGTGACCTTGGACTGTTAAAGAACTGGAGACCAGTAGCTCTACTGTGTACTGACTGCAAGATTCTAGCTAAGTGTCTTGCAAATAGGTTAAAACATTTTTTAGAGTATGTTATTAATGATTTTCAGACATATTGTGTGCCAAAAAGAACAATAATGGACAATCTGTTTCTTGTGCAGTGTTTCCCCTACCATTATATAAGGGGGGCGCCCCGCCCTCCTAACGGCTCGCCCCGCCCCCCTTGAAGGTCACATAAATTTGATTTGATTTTCTTTATAGGGCCAGATTACAATTTGTTATTTTATTAAACAAACTTAATAGCCCTTAAGTAATATGTTATTTATCTTATTTCCACGATGGCATGTCTTTTCTGTCTGTGTTTGCACGTTTACAATTATCCCAATGAGTGCGCACGCGCACACTCACACACACACAAACACTTGCGTCACATACAGATGAGCACTAGCGGACAGAGAGCGCGCGGCGGGAAATATGTTGCGTCAACCAGATGAAAACCAGACACAAATATTAGCGCTTTTTTTAACACACACCGGCGGCGCCATTCGGCGTCTGTCCGCGGCGCCCAGCTACGGCACAGGACCTTGTTCAAAATCCTGACGCCATTTACATAGTTTTACATTAAATGTACATTTATTTGTCTCAAATCGTCGTTAATGTATATACTGACTTCACCCTGTGCTGCAATATACATTTAGTTGTACATTCATTTACAGAAATCAGCTGCTTGAATGAAAAGTGCTGATGTTATCGGATTTTCAGGTGATATTCTCAATTCATTCAGTTAACGAGCGCTCTGAGGTAAAGTGAATTCAGACTGCAGACTTAGCAGCGATTGTATTTAATTGTACAGTACAATCATAACATAGTACAGGCATTATCTTAATTTCATAATGTACTTAAACATAACAATATTGCTGGCCATAAACTGAAAAAGTGCGCGTCCGGTGTGTGATACCTCGAGTTGTCCTAGACGCGCTGCGCGTCCGGTCCGGTGTGCGACCCCCCTATTAAAGCATCTAAAGTCCAGTCATCACCGGATGACAGGTTTTGACAAGAGACGCTATGCAGGCCGCTCTGTGTTGAATGGGAATGTCCTGCGCACGTGATGACGTTCAGAACAGCGCACGTTTACAGCAGTGATGCGTCTGACAGGATTATTCTCTCCAATAAATGCATCATAGAAAAAAAAATTCTCACAAAAAAAGCCCATTTAAAATTTGTTTATCGTATAAATGTATTAACTAACATTAACGAACAATGAATGAGCAATAGGCCTATATTTGTTAGTAGCCTATTTATAATTTTTAACAAAAAAAATTGGTCCATTACAGTTTTTCTCCATTGGTTTGGCTCATTCCTTGAAACAGAAATTACATTCTCAAAACTCTAAGATCATTTGGCAAAACAGTCTTACAGTTTAGCATAACATAAGCTCATATCTCTCCCAAAACTGTTCACTCATGCTTCAAAACTAAATTCCTTTCCCATATAAAGAGTTAGTGCCATGAAAATGGCAAAGATCCTTCTCAATTGCTTTGGCTCATTTCTTGAAACAGACCGGACGTTCTCAACACTCCTGGTGCTTTTGCCAGTATAACGTGGATGGTTCGGCACAACACCATGGTTCACCTGCAAAAGCTCATACCTCTCCCAAAACAGTTACATGAGTGTGTCAAAACTAAATTTCCTTCTCATTTAAACAGTCAGTGCCCCCAAAATGCTTCGTCCCTTTGGCATCGTGTAAGCACTGCAAGTCAAAATGTTTAGATGTTTTGTCACTATGGCAGAGGACCATTGAAATATCCCTCATTTCCACCTTTCAGTCTTAGCCCAGTTCTTCATTGACAATAGTTACTGTACTGTTTTTTGTCTAGCTAATAGAATACAATTGTGTATAAAACTAAAAAAAAAGAAAAAGAAATAGGATTTTAGGGTAAGAGTAGCCTCCAAGGTTTGACATCACACATTGCACTCATACTGCCATGGAAATTGTAACCATTATCATTCACACACAAAGTAACTTCCATACATCAGAGTAAAAAGAAAATGTATACAGCATAATATACTCTAATATAAACACACAAACAAAAAAAACAATGAAAATTATATGCAGCCTACAGTGCTGTAAATAAAGCTGGAGATTCACAACTAACAGTTCTTCACTGGTCGCTGTCCTCACCCTCCTGGCCATCCACACGCTGCTGTCTGTCTGGCCACAGATTCTCGTCCACGTCACAGCGTATATTCTCCCTTGCGATGAAACGAGGGAAGAAACGGCGTGCATGTCGCAACCATCCCCTACACTGATCTCCTGTAATATCCTCACACGCAGCGTCCATTGCATGGAGCAGGGACCTCTGATCTTGAGCCCGATGCTCATACACTCTCCACCTCCAAGCGGAGAAATACTCCTCAATAGGATTGAGGAAAGGAGTAAGGTGGTAGGAACACCATGACCATCCTTGGATGAATAGTGAACCAGGCCCTGATGAGCGGGCCACGATGGAAATTCACATTGTCCCATACAATGACATATTGTGGTAGGTGAGGCCCTACGAGACCTCTCTCATTTTCAGGGATCAAATCAAAATGAAGGCGGTCCAAGAAGATGAGGAGCTTCTGTGTATTGTATGGGCCAAGACTGGGGATGTGAGTGGCCACACCATTCTCAGATATGGCAGCACACATAGTTATATTGCCCCCTCGATGGCCTGGGACATCCACCATGGCCTGGTGGCCAATAATATTATATGGTGTATA